>NC_041707.1:41119878-41348787 GCF_900700375.1 Denticeps clupeoides
GTCCTGCTGACGGAGCCGCCCATGAACCCCGTCAAGAACCGGCAGAAGATCGCCGAGGTCATGTTCGAAAAGTACCAGTTCCACGGCATCTATGTGGCCATCCAGGCGGTTTTAACCCTCTACGCTCAGGGTGAGTGCCGGTCCGCCGGAGCCACTGACCTGCAGTTGTATATACGCTCGTCCTCTGTCTCCTGTCCCTCCAGGACTGCTGACGGGGGTGGTGGTGGACTCGGGGGACGGCGTCACCCACATCTGCCCAGTGTATGAGGGCTTCTCCCTGCCCCACCTCACGCGCCGCCTCGATATCGCCGGACGGGACATCACCCGCTACCTCATCAAGGTGTGGCGTTAAAACCAGAGCCAAAATCTGCCACTAATTCCAGCCATTAGTGTTGGTTCCATCGATGAAATCTATGATGAAATATCTCGATATATCAATGGAACTTTATGACGTGACGAACACGAAATTCTATTTAGTCTTTTTTCTTTTAGACTGGATGGAATGGATGTCGAGTGTTCTTGTGTCTACAAGGTGACAATAATGTAATAATACGATAACCTTGTTTTAATTCCGAAATGGATTTGACCAAAAGAAAATGTAGTTTTTGTCTATTCTGCTCCGTATTTGTAATATACTAAAAGAAAAAAAGGAGTAAAATACCATTTTCATTGACTAAAACTAGATTAAAATAGTCATGGATAAATCTGACTAAAATAAGACTAAAATGCTCAGACTTATATATATTCATTTTAGTCAATGAAAATTGTATTTTAGTCTTTTTTCTTTTAGTATATTACTGAGCAGAACAGACAAAAACTACATTTTCTTTTGGTCAAACCAGTTTCATAATATAAACAAGGTTGTCTTATTATTACATTATTGTCACCTTGTAGAATCATGAACACTCGAGTGCAGTAGAGTGTACAAGTGTGGTAGACATGGTCCAGCCGACCCAGCACTCTGTCTCATCTGGTGACCTCGGGACTTTAGCAGTGGCGTCTTGGCGCGGAATAAAACGTTTCACGTCTCCTTGTCCCCTTGGTCGCTGCCATTTTCGGAAGCTGCTGCTGTTGAGGGGCTACGCCTTCAACCACTCCGCCGACTTCGAGACGGTGCGCATGATGAAGGAGCAGCTCTGCTTCGTGGGCTACAACATTGAGCAGGAGCAGCGTCTCGCCAACGAGACCACTGTCCTGGTGGAGTCCTACATGGTAATGACCGCGCCCTCTGAATACTCATTTATTGTACCTTTAAGTGAGAAAATGCACGAAAAAGAACATTATGAGTTTTTCTCTGTATCCACGTTAAATGTTGAGCTTGAATGGGCCTTAAAGCCGAGTTTTCGAATGCCAATAGCGTTTTTGTTGAATGAAATCTGTGGGAAATCATTCGATCTTTCCAAACAAAAAAGTATAAAAGTGTAGATTTAGAATTTTCCAGCTTATTGTACCATTTTTATGGAGTTGTAAAATTTCAGATGAACCCAGAACATCCAGGTACGTGGTGGAAATCAGAGAACGTCTTCCGATCCAAAGGTTGTGTGTGGGTCCACAGCTCCCAGATGGGCGCACCATCAGGGTGGGGGGCGAGCGTTTCGGCGCGCCAGAAGCCCTGTTCCAGCCCCACCTCATCAACGTGGAGGGAGTGGGCGTGGCCGAACTGCTCTTCAACACCATACAGGCGGCGGACATCGACCTCAGGTCTCGCGCTCAACCTCAGACATTTACATTTACAGCATTTACCAGACGCCCTTATCCAGAGCGACATACAGACAGTAGTGACAGGGACAGTCCCCCCTGGAGACACTCAGGGTTAAGTGTCTTGCTCAGGGACACGATGGTAGTAAGTGGGATTTGAACCTGGGTCTTCTGGTTCTTAGGCTACTACCACCTAGACGTTCATGCTGGTGTCCCCCTCCCGCTGACTTCTGTTTTCTCATCTTTTTGTCCAAAGGTCCGAGTTCTACAAGCACATCGTTCTCTCGGGAGGAACCACCATGTACCCCGGGCTGCCGTCGCGCCTGGAGAGGGAGATGAAGCAGCTTTACCTGGAGAGGGTGCTGAAGGGCGACACCAACGCCTTATCTGTACGTCCAAATCATGTTATCTCGATACGAAAACAGAAGACAACGAGGTCTCACGTTCAAACCCCACTCACTAACAAGTGTCTCCAGGGGGACTGTCCCCGTAACTGCTGACTGTAAGGCGCTCTGGATAAGGGTTATAAACGTGCAAGTATCTGAATCATCACATTTACATTTTAATGCGCCTCACAACCAGCAGTGACAGGGACGGGCCCCCTGGGGACACTCGGGGTTAAGTGTCCTGCTCGAACGTGGGGTTCGAACCTGGGACTTGTCTGGTTTTATAGGCCTTGTCATACTCAATCAGCCCCCCAGTACAAAGTGGGTTACTATTCATTTTGTCCCCCAATTCTGCAGAAATTTAAGATCCGCATCGAGGACCCGCCGCGGCGGAAACACATGGTCTTCATGGGAGGGGCGGTGCTGGCCAACATCATGAAGGACAAGGAGTCCTTCTGGCTCAGCCGCGCAGATTACCAGGAGAAAGGCCTCGCCGTGCTGGACAAGCTGACCGGCAAGCCGAACTGAGGGACATCTTCAAAGTTCCAAATCGTCCAGTCCTACCGAACATGTCATCATGACCACGCCTTTACATCGATGACCAGTGACAAGTCACTCAGTGACTCTCAGGCTTTTTACAACCGCTGTATTATCAGATGTTATTCAAGTTATGAATGATCATAATGATGATAATAACGTACGAGTTTTCTGCAGTGGGACCTGTAGGAAGGAACCCGTATTATCCATGTTCTCATGCACGAGTTAATAAATGGTCTCTGTGCGAGACATCGGCTTGGACATCAGCACTGGGTGGGTCCTGTAGTTCGGGTTCTCGTCCTCTCAGAATAAATGTGGACGAGCACCAGCCTGGTTGGACCTTCACACGCTCCTCAAACCAGGGTGAAGTTGGCCAGATTTTTAAAGAAGCAGTTTTCTAATCTCCTGCCCCAGAAGACCCAGGTTCAAACCCCACTTACTACCATTGTGTCCCTGAGCAAGACACTTGACCCTGAGTGTCTCCGGGGGGGGACTGTCCCCGTAACTGCTGACTGTAAGTCGCTCTGGATAATGGTGTCTGGTAAATGGCGTATATATATTACTGTTAATACTGTATAATACTGTTAATTACTGTGTCCTTACGGACACGCCCCATCACAAATGCGCCACAGTTATTCCTACCTGCCAGTCACGAATATCTCTTCCCAGATAAATTCCACCACCCAAACCTGTTCTTCAGCTCCGTGAAACAGCCGCATCGCTTTTTTCATTATTAGACGTTTTATACTGAAAAAAATACATTGATTAACATGATAATTAATATGATTAACATGCTGTTTAGGCCAGATTTAAAGAGTGCATGGACTGGGTGGTGAACATTTCAAGCTGCAGTATTTATTAACGGGCTTCTGCTGACCTCTAGTGGTGACCCGGGCCAGGCGCGGCCATCCAACAAGATCTAATAAGAATAAGACGGAGCGTGTGTGACTGCAGTACATACAGGTTCCTTTAATGCTGTTTGTTACCGACCAACGGGGGGGGGGAAGAGCACTGAGGGAAATACATTCATGAAAAAAGAAAATTCTCTAAAATCACCAAGAATATTCATGAATAACGAACGTGTGCGGCACATGCGAACGTCACCAGGCCCCTCTCCACAAGCAACGCAGCATGCAGAAAAATGCAGGAGAAAAAGCAGCGTCCCCGTCCCCGTCCCCCGGTCAACTTAAAGCCTCACAGCAGCGGCACATTTAGAATAGAAATAAACACACACACACACAATCTCAGTCCAATCACATCACGGCCGGCCAACGAAACGCAGCTCGAGCGCCCGTGAGGTCACTGGTGGGTCAGAGATGAAGCAGAGGGCGCCATGGTTGGAACTGTCAAAATCCCGTAAGAACGTCCGGTGGAGAAGAAGAAGCCTTGTTCTCGATGCGCGGAACCCTCTTCAGGACGAACTGAAAGTACGTACACTGACAACGTTCCTGTCATTTCTGCCTGGATTCCCGGAACGCCGTTTAAAAGTGGAATTTTACTTTTCATAAACCGAACCAGTTTTACATAGATCTGTTCTTCCTGTTTAAAATGTGATATTTGCAGCGTAGCGAACAGCCTCTAAAGATAATAACAATATTAACAACCAATCACCAGCATCCAAGAGGCGGAGCTTGGCGTTTTAGGACGGAGAGGCGGAGCCTCGTTGGTCACTCCTCGCACACGGACTCGCCCAGGTCCACAGCGCCCCCTCTGGTGAGGCGGCGCACCTTGCTGAAGTCGTGGTCGGAGCGCAGGTAGGACAGGGAGGGCAGGACGCCGTGGGCGTGGGCGTCGGCCTCGCCGGGGAGGGCGTGGCCCGGCAGGGGCCTCATCTCGCCGCCGGCCGCGCGGCAGAACAGGCTGAAGAACTGCGGCTGCGCCACCCGGAAGGCCTCGGCGCAGCTCCGGGCGAGGGCCTCCGCCGGGTCCCCGTCCCGCCACTGCAGGGTCCTCACCGCGCTGCGCTCACCCTCCTGGTACAGGACGCGCACGAACCGCTGCGGCACAACACAAATACACAAGCGCTTCATTCTGAGTGAAGGTGACGTGACTGTCATTGTGAGACACAGCAGCGCAGCACATGGTGACACAACGAAACGTGTCCTCTGTATTTAACCATCACCCTTGGGGAGCAGTGGGCACCATGACAGGCGACCGGTGAGCAGTGTGTGGGGACAGGACCTTCATCAAGGGGACCTCAGTGGCACCTTGACAACCTTCTGATTCCGCTTCCTTACCCACTAGTCCCATTTTTTTATTATATATATTAATATTGGTCTGTGGTACGCGTGTGTGTGTGTGTGTGTGTGTACCTGGGTCTCGACAGGCGCACGTGTGTGTGTGTGTGTGTGTGTGTGTGTGTGTGTGTGTGTGTACCTGGGTCTCGACAGGAGCGTGTGTGTGTGTGTGTACCTGGGTCTCGACAGGCGCACGCGTGTGTGTGTGTGTGTGTGTGTGTGTGTGTGTACCTGGGTCTCGACAGGCGCACGTGTGTGTGTGTGTACCTGGGTCTCGACAGGAGCGTGTGTGTGTGTGTGTACCTGGGTCTCGACAGGCGCGCGTGTGTGTGTGTGTGTGTGTGTGTACCTGGGTCTCGACAGGCGCACGTGTGTGTGTGTGTACCTGGGTCTCGACAGGAGCATGTGTGTGTGTGTGTGTTTGTGTGTGTGTACCTGGGTCTTGACAGGAGCGTGTGTGTGTGTGTGTGTGTGTGTGTGTGTGTGTGTGTGTGTGTGTAGCTGGGCCTCGACAGGCGCGCGCGCGCGTGTGTGTGTGTGTGTGTGTACCTGGGTCTCGACAGGCGCGTGTGTGTGTGTGTGTGTGTGTACCTGGGTCTCGACAGGCGCACGCGTCTGTGTGTGTGTGTGTACCTGGGTCTCGACAGGAGCGTGTGTGTGTGTGTGTACCTGGGTCTCGACAGGCGCGCGTGTGTGTGTGTGTGTGTGTGTGTACCTGGGTCTCGACAGGCGCACGTGTGTGTGTGTGTACCTGGGTCTCGACAGGAGCATGTGTGTGTGTGTGTGTTTGTGTGTGTGTACCTGGGTCTCGACAGGAGCGTGTGTGTGTGTGTGTGTGTGTGTGTGTAGCTGGGCCTCGACAGGCGCGCGCGCGTGTGTGTGTGTGTGTGTGTGTACCTGGGTCTCGACAGGCGCGTGTGTGTGTGTGTGTGTGTACCTGGGTCTCGACAGGCGCACGCGTCTGTGTGTGTGTGTGTACCTGGGTCTCGACAGGAGCGTGTGTGTGTGTGTGTGTACCTGGGTCTCGACAGGCGCACGCGTGTGTGTGTGTGTGTGTGTGTGTGTGTGTACCTGGGTCTCGACAGGAGCGTGTGTGTGTGTGTGTGTGTGTACCTGGGTCTCGACAGGCGCACGCGTGTGTGTGTGTGTGTGTGTGTGTGTACCTGGGTCTCGACAGGCGCACGTGTGTGTGTGTGTACCTGGGTCTCGACAGGAGCATGTGTGTGTGTGTGTGTTTGTGTGTGTGTACCTGGGTCTCGACAGGAGCGTGTGTGTGTGTGTGTGTGTGTGTGTGTGTGTACCTGGGTCTCGACAGGCGCACGTGTGTGTGTGTGTACCTGGGTCTCGACAGGAGCATGTGTGTGTGTGTGTGTTTGTGTGTGTGTACCTGGGTCTCGACAGGAGCGTGTGTGTGTGTGTGTGTGTGTGTGTAGCTGGGCCTCGACAGGCGCGCGCGCGTGTGTGTGTGTGTGTGTGTACCTGGGTCTCGACAGGCGCACGTGTGTGTGTGTGTGTGTGTGTGTGTGTGTGTACCTGGGTCTCGACAGGAGCGTGTGTGTGTGTGTGTGTGTGTGTACCTGGGTCTCGACAGGCGCACGCGTGTGTGTGTGTGTGTGTGTGTGTGTGTACCTGGGTCTCGACAGGCGCGTGTGTGTTTGTCTCCTGGCCCCGCCGGCGGCTCCACTCTCTCAGGCTGTCCCGAGCCTCACTGGTGAGACCACTAGGGGGCGCAGCCCCGGGCTGACTCTGGATCAGGCACAGGCTGGCGAAGACGCTGGTCAGGTAGTAGCCGCCTGTCAACACAGAGACGCGTCAGTCCACCGCGTCCCTCGCCGGGGGCCTCTATTTCGGAGACGGTGGGTGTCCCCTACCCTCCCCCGTCAGCCATGACGGCTCCAGCAGCTCCATCATGTACTCCACCTCCTGCAGCAGCAGCGGGGAGTTGCAGCACACCAGGACGTACGACAGGGCTGGCAGGAAGTCCTGTGACATCACTTCCTGTTCTGGGTCAAGAGAAAACAAACTTTTCACTCATAGAAAGATATAAATAAATGCGAAAAATCAGGGGCAGCACAACTTGGAGTCCAAAAGGATATATATATATTTAAATATCTATTTTTGGTTCAGGTATGTTACTGAGTGGAACAGTGGTGAACCTTCCCAAAATGACCCCAAGAGCGCAGCAACCACTCGGAAAAGAGGAGCATCTTGGAAGGTTAAATTGAAGCATGAATGCTGCTGAAGGAAAATGTCCAGCCATCTGCTTGTGACCTCATGCTGAAATGGACTTGGATTCATGCAGCAGGACCAGCAAGTCCACCCTTGTCAAGTCAAAGTCAAAGTCCACCTCGTTGTCCTCTCACTACATACAAGTACACAGAGAGACGAGATTGCAAAGCTTTGGACATTCACGGTGTGCAAAAAGACATAACCACCAACACAAAAAACACGACAAGGGACACTGTGGACATTGTGGACATTGTGTGCTGACCCATCAAATAGTGCAGATCGAGACAAACTAGAGAAACCAGGCAGCAGCAATGAGTGTATTGTCTGAAGAGAGCCAGAATGAAGGCTTTGGAGTGGCCCTAGTCGACGTCCAGACCTGCGGCCTACTGAGATGCTGTGGTGTGACCATAGAAAAAGTCTAAAGTGACTCTAAAGTGAAGTGATTGTCACTTGTGATCCACAGCAGCACAGCACACGGTGCACACAGTGAAATGTGTCCTCTGTATTTAAGCAGTGGGCACCATGACAGGCGCCCGGGGAGCAGTGTGTGGGGACGGTGGCACCTTGGCGGATCGGGATTCGAACCTTCTGATTAGGGCCACCGCTGCCCCGCACAGAAAGGTGGTTCATGGTGGAAAACCCTCCAATGTGGCCGAACCAGAAGACGGGAGGAACTCACCGGGCGGCGCGCCCATCGCCTTGTAGACGCTCTTGCAGACCTGCAGCAGCAGCAGCACCTTGTCGACGGGCGAGTGCGTCCGCCGCATGAGCGCCAGCTTCTGCCGCGCCCGCTCCACGCCGTCCGCGTCCAGGACGCCCGCCCGCACCCCGAGCCGCTCCGCCGCGCCCCGCTGCAGCGCCCGCAGGCCGTCGGCCACCCGCTGCGTGGAGCCGTCCTGGGCGTGGAGCGCCAGCAGGACCTGGTCCAGCTGCGTCTTCAGCGGCTTCAGGACACACCCGAACATGGCCTTCTCCAGAGCGAGGTCTACAGGGGGGACAGCAGATACACATGAACCGTAGAAAGAAGAACGAAAGAAAGTGAAGTGATTGTCATTTGTGAAACACAGCAGCACAGCACACGGTGCACACAGTGAAATGTGTCCTCTGCATTTAACCCATCACCCTGAGTGAGCAGTGGGCAGCCTTGACAGGCGCCCGGGGGACAGTGTGTGGGGACGGTGCTTTGCTCAGTGGCACCTCAGTGGCACCTTGGTGGATCGGGATTCGAACCGGCAACCTTCTGATTACGGGGCCGCTTCCTTAACTGCAATGACCTACGCGTAAAATGTAAAGCGCCCTCGGATCCGCCATCCCATGCTGTGCTGCAAAGGCTGCTGGGATACGGAGCCAGGACGAGAGTAGGATTATGTTCTGGGTTTGTGATTAACAATCTGGAGGGTGGTAGTAGCCTAGCGGGTAACATACTCACCTATGAACCAGAAGACCCGGGTTCAAACCCCACTTACTACCATCGTGTCCCTGAGCAAGACACTTAACCCTGAGTGTCTCCAGGGGGGGACTGTCCCTGTAACTACTGATTGTAAGTCACTCTGGATAAGGGCGTCTGGTAAATTCTGTAAATATAAAGCACATCTGGCTTCTGGAGCAATAGCGCCCCCTGTGATGTGCGCCTTGTCACTCATTTCCTGGCTGGGTTGCACGTAAAAGCCCGTAGCATCAAAAAAACAAGAGAAATCAGATATTCAGATAACGCGAACCTGATGCCACCCCACCCACGAGCGGCCACGCGCCCGCACCCTCGGATCCGCCATCCCATGCTGTGCTGCAAAGGCTGCTGGGATACGGAGCCAGGAGGAGAGTAGGATTATGTTCTGGGTTTATGATAAACGCATCTGGAGGGCGCATCGCGAATGCAAATGTCGCCACCAACGCAGAAAACACACACAAACACACACACACACACACACACACACACACAGCCAATCTGCTGTTACACTGTTTTTTAAAAGCCTCACACACATCCTCATATGCAGACCCGTTTCCACAGTTGAACGATGTGTGTGTATTTACATTTACAGCATTAACCAGACGCCCTTATCCAGAGCGACTTACAATCAGTAGTTACAGGGACAGTCCCCCCCTGGAGACACTCAGGGTTAAGTGTCTTGCTCAGGGACACGATGGTAGTAAGTGGGATTCGAACCCGGGTCTTCTGGTTCATAAGTGAGTGTGTTACCCGCTAGGTTACTACCACCCTACCAGTGCGTGTATCAGTGTGTGTACGAAGCCTGCGGAATGTTCTCCATTAAGCCAATCAGAACAAACCATAATTATTCCCGTCCCTTCGCACTCTGTGTGAGGCCACACCCTCATCCCTGTGTTGGTTTGCCTAGCGGGTTACTACCATCGTATCCCTGAGCAGGACACTTAACCCTGAGTGTCTCCGGGGGGGACTGTCCCTGTAACTACTGACTGTAAGTCGCTCTGGATAAGGGCGTCTGGTAAATGCTGTAAATGTAAAGATTGAATGTAAATCCCTCGTTACCTTTCTCGTTCTCGGGCACTAGGGTCTCTATGGGGGGTTCGAGCTCGCCGGAACCCAGGAGGAAGTTCTTGGCCTGGGTGAGGAACCTGCGCAGGCCCTGAAGCAGGTCCGAGGCTTTGGCTGAGCCCGCCGGCGCCCCCTGGAGAGTCGTGAGCTCCTCGCGCCTCTGCCGCAAGAAGTCCTGGACCAGCACCCCGAACGCAGAGCGCCGGTCGCGTGACAGCTCGTCGACGAGCCTCGCCACCCGCCGCTCCGGAGCGAAGAAGCAGACGAAGGCCGCGCTCATGCGCCGCAGGGAGGGCCGGCTGGTCGCGGGGGCGGGGATCGCCGCGGGGGCCGGCTTGCCGCTCTCTGGCCCCTCCTCTTCTAGGCTGCTGAAGGAGCTGCTGCTGTCCAGCTCGGCCAGCGAGGGAGCCCGCCGCTTCTCCAGAGACAGACAGGCCTGCTCCGCCCCGCATGGCTCCTCCTCCTTCTGTGCCGCGTCCCCGCCCTGAGCCGCAGAGACGCACAGTCAGCACATTGCAGGTCACCCTGCACAACACACACATGTGTAGTAGCCTAGCGGGTAACACACTCGCCTACGAACCAGAAGACCCAGGTTCAAACCCCACTTACTACCATCGTGTCCCTGAGCAAGACACTTAACCCTGAGTGTCTCCGGGGGGGGACTGTCCCTGTAACTACTGACCGAAAGTCGCTCTGGATAAGGCCGTCTGGTAAATGCCGTAAATGTGAATGTAAGGAGAGGGTTTGGCGGCATTTCGCCGAAATCAGGAGCTTGGGTCTACCCGGTTCTCTGGTTTCCTCCCACAGTCCAAAGGCACGTGTGCGGGGTGAACTGCCGGCTCTGAACTGTCCGTAGGTGCCCCCGGTAATATACGAGCCTCCTCGCCCATTTCTGGTCTGGCTTTGTTCTGTAGTAGTAGCAGATAGCGGGTACAAACCCACGAGCGGTCATGAGCCCGTCTTGCAAAGGCTGCTGGGATATGGAGCTACCAGGAGAGTAGGACTAAGTTGTGGGTTTAGGAGAAATTGGACGCGGTTGGATCGATAAATTCCTCTCCTGGCCAAAACGGGCAAGAACTAGTGTGGTAGTAGCCTAGCGGGTAACATGCTCGCCTATGAACCAGAAGACCCAGGTTCAAACCCCACTTACTACCATCATCTCCCTGAGCAAGATACTTAACCCTGAGTGTCTCGGGGGGGGACTGTCCCTGTAACTACTGACTGAAAGTCGCTCTGGATAAGGGCGTCTGGTAAATGCTGTAAATGTGAATGTTAGGAGAGGGTTTGGCGGCATTTCGCCGAAATCAGGAGCTTGGGTCCGGTAGACCGTGGGTTTCTACCCGGTTCTCTGGTTTCCTCCCACAGTCCAAAGGCACGTGTGCGGGGTGCCCCCGGTAATATACGAGCCTCCTCGCTCATTTCTGGTCTGGCTTTGTTCTGTAGTAGTAGCAGATAGCGGGTACAAACCCACGAGCGGTCATGAGCCCGTCTTGCAAAGGCTGCTGGGATATGGAGCTACCAGGAGAGTAGGACTAAGTTGTGGGTTTAGGAGAAATTGGACGCGGTTGGATCGATAAATTCCTCTCCTGGCCAAAACGGGCAAGAACTAGGGTGGTAGTAGCCTAGCGGGTAACATGCTCGCCTATGAACCAGAAGACCCAGGTTCAAACCCCACTTACTACCATCATCTCCCTGAGCAAGATACTTAACCCTGAATGTCTCCAGGGGGGGACTGTCCCTGTAACTACTGACTGAAAGTTGCTCTGGATAAGGGCGTCTGGTAAATGCCGTAAATGTAAATGTAGCTTTAAATGCTACACGGAAACGTACCGACTATCTCGACTGTCGATCACATTGTCTAAGCGCCTGACTTTATTGATCATTTTAGTTGTGTTTTTCAACGTTTTAAATCAAATTTCTCACATAACATGGCGTTTTTTTCCGGTTTCGTAACCTTATCAGACAGAGGGACACCTGCGTCGGGGTCAGCATGTCGTCCTCCTCCTCAGACGTGGGGGCCAGAGCGGCGGTCCTCCTCAGCGGCCCCGCCCCGGCGCCACCTCTCCTCTGCAGGCCATGGTTGGCCTGCGCCGCGTCCGCCTCGGCCAGAGAGCCGCCCGGGGACAGGCTGAAGGACGACTCGGTGGAGACGCGGACGCGCAGGCTGCGCTTGAAGCGGTGGCGCCTCTGCGAGGCGGCCCGGCTGGCCTGGGGCTGCGGCCGCTGCAGGAACAGCGGGTTGATGAAGCAGGGCGACAGGCGCGCCGTCCCGTTGGGACACGCCGAACCCGGCGGAGGTCCGTTGGGGGACGGGGACTCAGACTGGGAGCTCCAGAACTCTTCAGATCAAGAGAAGGGGGCAGAAAAAGAGGAAATCAAGTCATTACGGCAGATCTTTCTGAAAGAATGTAACCATGACTGTCTACGTCGGCGAGGTTTTATCCAAAAAATGTCCCTTTGCTAGCATTAGATGGACAGACGGCTGAGCATCAAAAATCTAAAATAAAAGACAATGCGAACGTCTTGTACAAAGTCAGTGTGGCTAAAAACATTTAAAATGCAATAAAAGTGAGTAAAGTGACGTGATTGTCATTGTGATGCACAGCAGCACAGCACACGGTGCACACAGTGAAATGTGTCCTCTGCATTTAACCACCATCACCCTTGGTGAGCAGTGGGCGGCCATGACAGGCGCCCGGGGAGCAGCGTGTGGGGACTTCTGCTCGGAAGAACGACGCGAGCGTGAAGGTGTGTGAACTTTATGGAAGCCAGCACTGGGTTAATGGACTCGAAGCCAGCAGCTGGATCGAGTCGAGTCGAGAAACCCCTGGATTTTTAACACGGGGCCTCGCTGAACTTAGCATAAAGAACCAAGCTGATCCACGATAATAATGATAATTAGAACCTCGGCCTCGCTCTGAAATTTAGGACATTTTTGTCCAGGACGCTTCTTCTCACCTGAGCCCAAGTGAGAGATGGCCTCCAGCTGTGTGTGTGACGAGGCTTGGGCGATGGTTTCTGGAAGCTCCAAAGGGAAGGGAAGAACATCTCTACAAAACACCAAAAAACCACACACATCTGACCTCTGCCCTCACCAGAGCGTCTGCCTTCTGGAGAGCACGGTGGGTGGAGACGTTCATCCGGCATCAGGCACCTGCTCCTGCCCCGCAGCCCTGCGGGAGGCCACCGAGCGCGACGCCGGGTGCCATTAACCGCCTGCTCTGCATGCAACATCTGCGCCTGTGCACCTACCTGCTCACGCAGTAGAAGGCCACCAGCCGACAGAGGTCAGGAAAGCTCAGGGCAGACGACTCCAGAGAAAACGCTGCAGCGGGAGAGAGAATCAAAGCTCCATTTATCCCGGTCATGGTTGGGAAATGAGCAAAAGATGGCAGCGCCGTACACCGACAAGCACTTTCCATAAAGGTCTTGACTAGTGCTGGACATCTAGTGTTGACATCCCGACACTCGAGCTGATCCCAGCCTGGGGTACTGCCTGTGGTCCACCAATCAGATTTTCCTGAAGAACTGATTTGGAACTGATTCATGAATTGAAATGAACTTTTATGAATGTGCAAATATACAGTACAGGCCAACAGTTTGGACAAAAGTTTTCTTTATCTTCATGACCATTTACGTTGGTAGATTCTCACTGAAGGCATCAAAACTATGAATGAACACATGTAGAGTTCTGTACTTAACAAAAAGTGGAGACCTGACCTCCACAGTCACCGGACCTGAACCCAATCTAGATGGTTTGGGGTGAGCTGGACCAACAAGTGCTAAACACCTCTGGGAACTCCTTCAAGACTGTTGGAGAAGCATTTCAGGTGACGACCTCTTGAAGCTCATCGAGAGAATGCCAAGAGTGTGCAAAGCAGTAACCAGAGCAAAGAAACTAGAATATAAAACATGTTTTCACTTATTTCACCTTTTTTTGTTAAGTACATAACTCCACATGTGTTCATTCATAGTTTTGATGCCTTCAGTGAGAATCTACCAACGTAAATGGTCATGAACATAAAGAAAACACGTTGAATAGGAAGGTGTCCAGACTTTTGGCCTGTACTGTACATGTGGTGGGTTTTGGCAACTTTTTCAGAATCCTCTGCCGTGTTTTGTCGTGGAGAAAAAAAGTCTGAGTCTGAAGCCCTAAAAAAAAATTGTCCACATAAAAAGTTTTAATGGACCAAACACGGTTGTTTTTTAAAGCGGCTGCTAAGTGAATTTTTTCCAGGAATGGTCTCTACACTTCAACTCACCACGGAGGAGAACCACCACGTGTGGACGACAACTTTCCAGATAACGCTTTTTTCGTGAAACCGACAACCCAGTAGGTGTCAGAGCAGGGTTGGATATGATTTGTTCGAGATAAAAAGTCCAATGCATGTATTAAATAGTCCAACATGGTGCATTGGAGAAAGGATCTGTCCGTATATGAAGGTACTTCACAGTGCGGCGTAGGTTTAAACAGTCAATCCACTTGCACGTATGGGTACGTCATGCGTTTTTAACACTTATCCAGCACTTTGAAGCCCCACAGATGATACTTGGAAATGACATTTGATAAAATGATAAAAGCCGGTCGGGTACGATCCCCTCTGGTGGCATGTTACATGTTCGTAATGAGCGAGGGCGCCACTGACGTATGAAATCGATTGGTCATGGCGCTCATGAGCCCTTTTTAGAACGTGTTTATTAGCTCTCCACGGCTGCCAGGGAGCGGTGAGACGTCCCCTTTATTAAATTCAGTGTGATAATGTGTCCCTTCTACTGACGAAGGGATGCAAATGATGCAACGTGGGAAAAAAAACACTGACTTGATGCCATTGTTTTTTCCTTCAGCAATTGCCTTGATCACATTATTTTAAGCATAAAATGTAGAAGCACTGAGCAGAAGGTATGTGGGTGAAGCACCATCTGAAAATAGGAAGAGCAGGGCTAGTGTTGGATTTTATGACCTAAACAAAATATAAACCTCTTTTAGCAATAACAATTACAGTAAAATATCAGTGGGACAACAGATCAAGACATTTATGTAAAATTAGTGCCTGACAACCAGAAAAAACACGGAAACTACACAGCTGTTTTACACACGTATTTCAAAAATGGACCTTATATGTATTCTTAAAGTATTCTGAATAGGTTACTATTTATGTACCTTAACAGAAATCATAGGTGTTCAGTATTCAATCAGCGCTGCATTTAAAGCGCTCCAATTATGAAAATGTCACTTTGCGAGATGATTGAACATTAATACGAGTTCCTCTAGCCTGTCTATGGTCCTGCAGTGGCTACAGGTATAAAGAGTGTTCTGGTCATTCTGCCTCGCCGTTCAGAGAGCAGCAGCTCAGACAGTCGGATCTGGAATTTGTCCCCTTATAATGTCATACAGTATTAGGGGACACTAAGGCCCATATAAAAGAATAATAGGGGAACTTTTAACTGTTTATTATGCATGGATACTGTCACCATATTTAAATATGAATGTTCAGAATATTCATATATATATTAATGCAGCTCTTTGACATAATCTTTGCATCTTCCCTATATCAAAAATATTGTGAGAATGAGTGTGCATGGTATTGTGTGTGTGTGTGTGTGTGTGTTAAACTCACTGGAGTCCTCCTCTCGAATGCAGTACTCTTTGACAGCCGACGGGGATTTCTCTTCACTCACCCGCACACACAGAACCTTCCCCTGGGTGGCGCCGGACTTGCACACCATAAACGTCTTCGGCGAGCGAGCAAGAGAGCGAGACAGGAAGTGATGCATACAGCATTTTTTTAATACGTTAAACAAAGACGCTAAACACAAGGTGGTAAATACTGAGAAAGCCGATCGCTCGGCACATTCACCAACACACACCGGCACCAAAAATGTGTTCCATTAAAAATAAAAGTACAGTTAATTACAACATAACCCGGTTCTGGAGAACGAGGAGAATCTCACCCCCACCGGCTCCCTCTGGAGGATGTTTAGGGCGGCGTCTGTGTGGACGGACAGCTGAAGCCAGATGGGGTGAGTGAGTAGCAACCGGTCAAGGACACTCAGACTCTTCGGCACATACCCCACGTCAGCGTCCATCTGCAACACACACACACACACACACACACATCCTTACACACGTCTGACTGCACAGTTCACTTTACGTCAAACTTGTTCGTGTATCATTATTGCAACGAAATTTAGCATGCTAGCCTGCTAATAGCAGCCCACCACCATGTGGGGGCAGTGGTGTCCTAGCGGGTAAGGATGCAGACCCGTAATCAAATCCTCGAACCGCCAAGGTGCCACTGAGCAAAGCACCGTCCCCACCCACTGCTCCCCGGGCGCCTGTCATGGCTGCCAACTCACCAAGGGTGATGGCTAAAAGCAGAGCACTTTTTCTTGTGTGCACCGTGTGCTGTGCTGTGTTTCACAATGACAATCACTTCACTCTTCACTCTCAAGAGTTCTTCCTGCACTGCCAACAAGGCTGACACAGAGCGTCCTCAAGGCGTCCTCTAGCCTCTGCCTTGCCCACATTGTCTGTGGTCCCACGTTTCCTTGGAATCACCGGCCTGCCCCTGTCCTGAGACAAGACCATGGTGCTGGTGCTGGTAGACCACTTCACCAAGGCAGCGCAGTTCATCACCCTCCCGGGGTTACCCATGGGTTTCGAATACCTTGTGGACAGGCAGGGGTACGGTCCCGGGGAACGCTCCTAGGTTCCCCCGGTGGGACCTCCTGCTGTAAGCCTTTTCGTGGATTGATCACAACCTCACGCCAACTGCCTCACCATGATTCCAGACTTCCATTCCATACCTTCATTGTTACGACCGCTTTTTCCACCCACACCTACGATTCCAGCCCCGTCTCTGACATGGCATCTGCTCCCAAAACCACCCGATAACAGCCAGCTGCCTTCCTGTACCTGTCTGCCTCGTGCCCCCCACCTTCTCCTGAACACGGCATGGTCTCAGCCAACGTTCCAAGCCTCCAACGCCCCTTATTTCCTCGCTTGTTGGGGGCACACACACAAAAAAAGGACAGCAAACCTCTCAATTCACATTTCATCCATCTCTGAAGCTGAAAGGATCTACGGGCCCCTGAACCGTACTGCATACATCAAAAGACCCTCAAAATTTGCGACGCACGATAAGAATAACGATAGTCTCTCTCTATGCACCTCGCCTTTTCTAAACTCTGGATGTCACAGTGGTGACACTGTGTGGGATGGTGGAGTGTGTTCGTGGCGGCAGATGGTTGCCATGGAAACAGATGCCTACACATCCTACCAGGCAATCCCACTCAGTCACAGAGTCCCACTCTTGTGTTCGGGCGCACACGCTACCCAATTCCTTCTTTCAAGTGAGTGAACACACACACACAAGCACAAACACTGGCGTCAAACATTGGCAGTGGCAGGTGGAGGAGGGGCGTGGAAGTTGCCGGAGAAGAAAAGCATGTTTTTTATAATTATTCCTCCAAAGTCCCGAGCACTCAACTCCTGAGTGCAACACACTTGAGTTATTTTTACTCCGTATTTTAAATTAGCCTCCGACAACAACACTTCCTCCCGTCTCCACTCCACTCCACACCAGCAGTCATAAAAACTGCAAACGTTCATCAAACGCACTTGGTCTCGAGGATAATTCCACTGGACGAGAGGGGTCGGGGCCAGTCGGTCGAAACTCGCGTTCACGTAATCGCACCTTCTTGGGGGGGAGAAAAATGTAAAATAAAACGAAGCGATGATTAAACTAAAGCCTCCGCTGCCAACAGACTTCAAAAACGCGGGCGTGTGTTTGACTTATGCAAGAGTTCGCAGGTCGTCAGTCCACCAGTTACATCACCAGCCCACTAGAGCTCCTGTAACCCGTCCGGGGTTAAGAGGCCCCACCCACTAATGCCCTGGCCCAGCCGCCACCCACTCCTCGGAGCGGCCGGTAATTAACAGAGCCCAATTAAAGCAGCCGATAGCAGAGACCTGGACACCACATGACCGCACTCGTTAGCGGGAACGCTAAACACGTACCCGCTAATCACGAACACCACCATTTACATTTACAGCGTTTACCAGACGCCCTTATCCAGAGCGACTTACAGTCAGTAGTTACAGGGACAGTCCCCCCCTGGAGACACTCAGGGTTAAGTGTCCTGCTCAGGGATAATATGGTAGTAAGTGAGGTTTGAACCTGGGTCTTCTAGTTCATAGGCGAGTGTGTTACCACCCAGCACCACTCACACGAACACCCAGGGTACGGGCGGGGCCAGGCCCGTCCCCCTGCTGAAGTAGACACAGCAGCACCCAGAAGAGGAAGAAGGGGTGGTCAGTCGCTGCCGAGGCCCAACTTACATAAAGACCCGGACTCCCACACAGAGCCGCGTTACATAACAACACGATGGAGAGGAGATGGCAGCTCTGTCCAAAGCAAGGCAACAAACAGCCGGGCGGATGCAGGGCCCTGGTTGGCCGTTTTACCGAACCCTTTACCACAGGAGTTCGTCCGAAGGAACCTTTTAAACCCAGGGGTGGGAGAGTTGGAAACAGGTGCAGACATAAGATGGGGCTGGATATGGACCACCATTCTGGTACCGGTGTACCCCCCATATGGGCGGTGTTAAATGGGACTCTAATCTGGAGTTGGTTTATATAAACACTCTGCACTAGGGATGTGGAAAATTCACAGGATCCTCGTGGTGCATCAATAATGGGGCGGTGGTGGCGACCTAGCGGTTAATGAAGCGCCCCCGTAATCAGAAGGTTCCCGGTTCGAATTCCGATCCGCCAAGGTGCCACTGAGCAAAGCACCTGTCATGGCTGCCCATTGCTCACCAAGGGTGGTGGTTAAATACAGAGGACAGATTTCACTGTGTGCACCGTGTGCTGTGCTGCTGTGTATCACAAGTGACACTCACTTCACTTTATCTTTAATCGGTGCGTTGACGATCGTAGTCAAATCAAATCGCGAGACCAGCGACGGTTCACAGCTCTGCTCGGCCTCACACGAGGTCCGTATCACCGTCACATTTTATCATCTTCCATACGCGATTTTTTGAATATTGTGACAGATGTTTTTTTCTCGTTCTGCTGAAGATGAAGACGTGACACCAGGACACGCTGAAGTGATCACGGGGAGCGCCGGGGAACGTGGGCCTGAGAACCTCCGGCGCCGGCCCGGCACGGCGACGGGGAGGAAGTCTGAACGCAGCCAGAGGAAGTGAGCCGCCGACAGCTGCCCCTGACAGCGAAGTGAGCCGCCGCCGCCACCGCCGCTAATGAGAGCTGGAGGAGGAGAGAGAGACGGGCGGAGCGGTGGCGAGGGGGGGTGCGGGGGAGACAGGGAGAACATCTCCAGGGACGGCGAGCGAAGGAGAGAGGAAGCAAGGTGAATAATTGAAGACGGGAAGGAGAGGTGAAGAAAGAGAGGGGGGGGGGGGGGGAGAGCGAGACTCCTCCAGGCGCGGAGAAGAGCGGCGCCACTTGTGACACCGGGGAAGTAAAATGAGGGGGTGAGCGAGGGAGAGACAAACTTTACATGAACATTCTGGAAAGAGGCTCCAATCAGAAGGAGAACCGTCGCATTTCATTACTCTCTGGTTAATTAGAGAGTGTGAGCAGCATTGAGGAGGCGAATGACGATACACACACACACACACACACACACACGCTCCTCGTGTGCTGCTGTCAGTGGTGTCCGAGTAATATCAGCGCTGAGAAAATAATCACATTAGCAGTATACAGAAATATTTGATATTTTAATAGGATTATAATAAAACTGGACCACAAAACCTTTTTAAATACTATGAGACCTGCTAATCATGGATGGCAGCCCATCACCTCAAAGTCAATCCCACCAGAACTGAACTAATATTCATTCCAGCAGATTCTTCAGCACATCAGGATCTTGCTATTTACGTGGACAACTCGCAGCTCTCTCCTTCCTGCAACAGCCCGCAACCTTGGAGTAACAATAGACAACCAACTCTCCTTCTCAACTCACATCAGCAATCTTTCCCGCTCATGTAGATTCCTTCTCTACAATATCAGACGAATCTCACGACTGGACTACTGTAACTCCCTTCTAGCTGGTCTACCACTATGTACCATCCCACCTCTACAACTCATACAAAATGCAGCAGCACGACTGATCTTCAACCTTCCCAAGTTTACATTTACAGCATTTATCAGACGCCCTTATCCAGAGCGACTTACAACCAGTAGTTACAGGGACAGTCTCCCTGGAGCAATTTAGGGTTAAGTGTCTTGCTCAGGGACACAATGGTAGTAAGTGGGATTCGAACCCGGGTCTTCTGGTTCATAGGCGAGTGTGTTACCCACTAGGCTACTAACACCCTGTTCTCCCACCCCACCCCTCTGCTACGTTCCCTCCACTGGCTCCCAGTAGCTGCCCCACCACATCAGGTTCAAAATACTGATGCTGGCCTACAAAGCCAAACATGGAGTAGCACCATCCTACCTCACAGCCCTTATTACACCTCGCACTGCACCTGGTATACTCCGAGCCTCCAGTACTGCTCGCCTGGTCCCTCCATCTCTGAAGGTAAAAGGAAGACGCTCATCTAGACTCTTCTCCGTCTCGGCCCCTCGGTGGTGGAATGAGTGGGGGGTTCAAGTGAACCAGAACTGATCACTTCATCCATGGTGACATGGAAGCACGTTGTATGTCGCTCTGGATACGGGCGTCTGCCAAATACCTTCAATTTAAATGTTCACTTTTTAACTCCACATCGTTAAGAGGGCAAGACGGTGGAGGTGGTGGACGTTGCTGTCCAACCACATGGCGTGGTTGGTGACGTGCCACCCAGCCAAAAATGTCCCCCGAATTACCCAGCTCTCAAAACTGAGGATCCGTGGAGGGGCGACCTCGCTACATACAGCGACTCCGTCGCGCCACACCAGTGGATCCTCGACGAACAAACAGGGAACGAAGGTTCCGAATTGCTCCACCAGTAAGAGCCCCGTGGTGAAGAAGGCAGAGAGAAGCCCAGAGGCATCGTGGGATTAACAGGGGTCCTGGTGAACAGGTGGCTGCTCTTGGGACTCGGAGAGAGGGGGGTGACGGAGGGACGAGGCAGGAGGCGCCGTGGGGCAGACACGCACTCCGGCCGCCGGTGGGAAATGCGAACGTCCGTACCGCACGGACCGACAGGGAACGTCAGCCACTCTGGCGATGCTGATGTTTTCACGACAGGCGGTGGACATGTTTCCCACAAAGTCGATAAAGTCGTATTGAACTGCGTGTGGGCTACTATTTAAAGCGTGCGAGCCCACTCCCGAGCCAGTGGGTCACCTCCCTTCACACGTTACATAACACCAACAAAACCCAGCAGGACGAAGCCAATAGAACTTTCACTCTTCTGCGGAGTTAATCCCGCCCACTTACTTTGATGGGTCAGACTGACAGATGAAAGAAAGACACAAGGGGACAAATTCCAGATCCGACCGTCTGAGCTGCCGCTCTCGGAACGGCGGAGCAGAAAGGCTATTAAATCATCTCACAAAGTCACGTTTTTATAGTAGGGAACCTTTAATTCATTATTATTAGTTTTGATTTTCGGGGCAGTGGTGGCCCTAGCGGGTACGGAAGCAGACTCGTAACTGACGCTTTACTTACGCTTTAATACTTAATTATTGATGTATTAATCTATGTACTTTTGGCACGCGTGGCCTTCCATGCTCGAGTTTTTCAATATACCAACATTAATTCAGCATTCACGTGTTATAAAAAACATTATAATAATATGGACTGGTGCTGTGTTGCTATGGTGATTTGGCCTGATTGGGTGGGTTTGTATTAATGGATCAGATCTGAAGAAAGTGACCAAACTTGTGTACTAACTTCTTACTAACTTCATGCATGTGAGGACCATGTCCAATCACAGAGAGCGTTGGAAACTCAAGTGGAAGACCGACTTTTCTAAACTTCTCAACTGATGGCTCCACTGGTATTTCTGGCTTTCCTCCATAGACTAACATTCATCAAGAATCAATGTCCATCATGGTGCCAAAACCAGCGATGGAAGCGACGTGTTGGCATGGTCATATCTGCATACTAGCCTCAGCGAGGTGGGCAATTACCTAAAGAAGGTTACCAGGACTGCATGGACCATCAGAAGAGCTTTTCTGGAGCCTCCTTGGAATGCGAAACCTTCTTCCCCTCTCTCACCTCATCTTCAGTGTTCATCCGTTCCCTCGACCGCTCAGATCTGCACTGTCCCTGTCCATTCCAGACTTCTCTCGGTCCACCGCGTTGGACTGCCGCGGGTCCCTCGCTCGTGCTAATGCGACCTCCTCCCGTGGAGCCCGGGCGCCGGTGACGGAGTCGAGTGGGAGCCCGCGGCGACGGCCGGTGAGTAAGAGGCCCCGCAGGAGGTCGAGGACGCTTGTAGAGTCGTCCACTCGCGCAAACTCGCTTTTCTTACGGGGGGTTCGCTCGTGCCCACCAGATTCATCCATTCACCCGCCAAAAGCTACAAAGATCCGACCCGGATCAGGGACCGCGGCCACAAAGTCACCAAGCTTTCAGGTTGTGGTACGAGGGTGGTAGTAGTGCTACCCACTTACTGCCATCGTGTCCCTGGGCAGGACACTTAACCCCGAGCGTCTCCAGAGGGACCGTCCCAGGCTCTGGATTAACACGTCTCCAAACGAGGGTAAAACTGAAGAACCGCGTCAACATCTCCGGCAGGGGAGAAGTTGAAGATGTTCTCGCACCTGTTGCTTCTGCTGACATCTCAGCTTCGTGTGTGTGTGTGTGTGTGTGTGTGCACGAGCCAAGTTTACGTGTGAAAGCGTCCTTCCATCTGCGACTCCGGTTACAGCGAAGGGAACAATGGCCGCTTTGGCTGAACAGATTGAGCCTCTTCTTCTCTCCCTCGTCCCTCTCAGGCAGCCCACAGATGCACATGAGAGCGTGTTGCTCTCACACCCACGCCCCCACAGGAAGGAGCGCTCCACACGAGCGTTTTCCATAACTTCGCACGTACTTCTTCCACGCGTATTCACCTGCCACAACGTCGTGCCGTTGAAAGGGTCTGCAGTTTGTGGCCCCGGCGATTTTTGGTAAAGGGGGAACGTGGGGTGGCTTGGAGGAGCTCGCCGTCCTCGTCTCAGCCTCCGATTAAAAATGCATGGTGCTTCCCAGGTGCCGGAGCCGAAGCCCCTCAGAAATGTCCTGGTCTGATGCTGATAAATACAGACGTGCTCATCACGAGCAGCTCATGGCAGAAACTTTTTGTGCCTTTGGTGGCAACAGAGGCCAAAGGGGCAGGTCTTGGTGGCTCTTAACAACTGAAACACTATATATATATAAATATATATATAAGATGCCATTCTTATATATATAAGATATAAATATATATTTTATATATCTATAAAATGCATTTCAACTCCTTAAAGTACCACGCTTTTTGCACAATAGCCCCATTTACATTTACAGCATTTACCAGACGTCCTTATCCAGAGCGACTTACATCAGTAGTTACAGGGACAGTCCCCCCCTGGAGACACTCAGGGTTAAGTGTCTTGCTCAGGGACACCTTAGGCGAGACGGATCTTCACGCCTCTGGGTTTTACATTATTAGAGTGTAATATAGCGTGGTGTCCTACCGTCCCCGTCGTCCCTCGGATGGGGTCCCAGGCGCGGTCCAGGTGCCGCCGCTCCCCGGATTCAACTCTTCCTCAGCGGCGTCCCATCTGTCCTCGCCCGCGACAACCGTCCGCGCGAACTTTTCCCCGGCGAGGACGGACGGGCGCTGCCAGCTGCGCCACGCGTTCGTCCCGCCTCGTGGAGACAGAGATAGTGGCACCAGTGCACGGCTGCGTGTAGGAATGGCGTCAGGCTGGTTCGATAATCGATACCACCGCCCTCTGCTCCACACCGCTGCTAGGCTGCCAGAAGATACATTTTTATATCATATTATATTTTATTTTATATAAATATTATATTATATATATTGCAGAGTGACAGTTTAACACTGACACTTCATTAATGTGCAACAATAATGATTATAATGCATGTGCGCTGTTGATCCCTTTATGGAATTAATTATGAGCGCGAATTGTTAATAATATAATTGTTAATATTGTTAATACCCCCCCGCCCCGCCCGCCCGGTCTTCGGAGGCGCGCTTGCGCCAGTTGACCACTAGGTGTCAGCGCAGGCCGCGAAAAGAGGAGAACTTTCGCAAGAAGAAATCCGCAAGGTGCTGTAACCACTCGGCACAGAAATAAACGTGGACGTCTTGGTCAAAGTTTGTGCGTCTTGGGCGAGGCCTCCTGCCCCTGTTTATATTAAACATGTGGACAGGCAACCTTCAACATAACACAATATGTCCTGATAACTCTTTATACACGCACTATAATTCTGTATCACTCATACAGTACAAAGTTAGCGTTATAATGAAAAAATGGGGTTGGAAATTGAATATGTTAAATAGTTTTTGCATTTATTTTATTGTTCATATTGAACTTGTGTTTTAAATGACACATCCAACAGCAACGTCATGGCAGTGGTGGCCTACCGTCCCCACACACTGCTCCCTGGGTGGCTGTCATGACCACCCACTGCTCACTCAGGGTGATACAGGTTAAATGCAGAGGACAAATTTCACTGTGTGCACCTTGTGATGTGCTGCTGTGTATCACAAGTGACAATCACTTCACTTTATTTACTTTATTAAATAAGTGTTAAAGTGGTCATGGTTAGATGTGTTGTGGGGTGTGTCCATATCAGACATGGACGAAGTCCTGTCCTCATGCGCCCACATTACTTCACGCTGGAGCTGACATTGTCTCACAAACAAAGCTGAGCTGAAGTCTTGCTCCTTCTCATGCGTCGTGAACATAGGTCCCATCACATTTAGCATGTGGGTGAAGAGACGGGCCTCCGCCCAGTGAACCCATGGATGAAGTATGGACTATTCTCGCCACATTAACGTGTGCTCCATGATGGGACAGTCCGAGAGTTAAAGTCCTTAGTGTGGAATGGGACCAGTATAGTAGTATAGTAGAATAATTATAACACTTGACTGGTCCACATGTTCTCAAGCCTTTGCTTGTGGGGTGAAATTTGGCTGGTGTGATCATCAGCACATCGTTGTGTGGAAGAAGGTGTGTTGGTGTTGGAACTACAGGGCTACATACGCGTGCACACATGGCGTAACATCTGAACCCCCCGTCGCGAAGCCCAGCTCCCGCCCTTTTCTGCAGTCATCTGAACGTCTGTTCTGCCAACACGGATCAGAGGTCATGCTGTGGCGAGAAGGGCACGTGTCCGTAGGACTTTCAGGTGTGTTTGATCCACGAGAGGAGAAGAAAAGGCCTAATGGGGCATGGGGCACTGATTTGTACCGATTTCGTGGCAGCTGTCCCGTGTCTCCCGTGTCCCGAGTCGGACCCCCCCGGGCCACAGGTCAGGTTTCAGCCGCCATCCGAGCGGGAGACGACATGCATCAATATGAAATAATCCACACAATCATCAGAAAGCTCAATCCCCGGCCTCCGCTCCGATCCCAATCCTCTTTCCACGGGATATGTGTCACCCGCAGCGCTCGGCGCGGTTGCGTAAGCGCCAGCAAGACACTTTGGCGGCGGCGCGCCAAATGCGGGCGTGGATGGAGAGAGGGAAATCGGACAGAGAAAGACAGCATGTGTGTGTGTGTGTGTGTGTGTGTGTGTGTGTGTGGTAGGGCGGGACGGGAGGTCGGGTGGGGGTTTGGGGGGAGATCGCTCCGGCACAGCAGCCTGAAAACTGGACCGAAACCGTGATTGTCGCCGCCAGTAATCCCCTCGCCTACAAGCACATTAATCATCTGAGTGGGTCAAGATTTTAAAAAATGCAATTTTTGCTGAAAACACGACGTAACGTTTGCAGCGTTTTTAATCCCCTTCTCGTGTTAGCGGCGGGACAATGGCGCTTCGGCGTGGCGGAGTTGGACTCTAATGACGCCCAGAGCTCTCCTTTTCACCGCTTTCTCTACCGGGCCGGGCCTGCAGTGTAGCGTCCACCTTAAACCGGTTCCCCTTGGACACCTGTTACATGTACATGTTAGGGCTGCGCTCGGAATTTATTTGCATTAAAGAAAACAAGGGCGGTAGTAGCCTAGCCAGAAGACCCGGGTTCAAACCCCACTTACTACCATCGTGTCCCTGAGCAAGACACTTAACCCTAAGTGTCTCCAGGAGGGGTCTGTCACTACTGACTGTAAGGCGCTCAGGATAAGGGCGTCTGGTAAATGCTGTAAATGTAAAATGTAAACTTCACCAGTGATGAATGAACTGATATTTATTGAGGTTCCTCACCCGTTGGGCCATTTTGAAATACATTCTGAACCATGTCTGGTGTTTGTGGAGTCAGGTGAGCGCAGACTTGTTTGCTTCTCATTGGATCAAACCCAGGCGTTCAGAACCAGTGTTCGGTCGTTCGGATGGCTGTAAATAAACGCCGTGTGCGATTTCTACTGAATCCTAACTAGACGCTGTACTCAGATCCGGCCGCCACAGCCACTACCGGCACTACTTTTTAACTAGAAAATCACCAATTGACGTCATTATAATTTAATAATAATCTGTTATGTTCTGCACTGCGCCCCTGCAGAATCGGCCACGTCGATTACGAGATTAATTTCAACACTCGTACTGCATGGGTGGTTCTTAAATGTCGGGTTCAGGCTACACGCTTTCAGTCTTAGGATGGCTGCACAGTTCACACTAAGCGCTCAAACCCACATTGGAGCAGTGGTGGCCTAGCGTAATCAGAAGGTTGCCGGTTCGAATCCCGACCTGCCAAGGTGCCACTGAGGTGCCACTGAGCAAAGCACCGTCCCCACGCACTGCTCCCCGGGCGCCTGTCATGGCTGCCCACTGCTCACCAAGGGTGATGGTTAAATACAGAGGACACAGTTCACTGTGTGCACCGTGTGCTGTGATGCTGTGTATCACAAGTGACAATCACTTCACTTCACATTGATTGGTGGTCACCGGTCTGGGACGGTGAACCGAGCATTCGTGGAAGAGAGGAGCCTCCTCAAACCCCACAAGGCAGTGATTCAGCACGGCGGGCAACGTAATACGTCCAGCCAAACCCCAAGGGCCAGGGGGCCCATTGTCCCCGCTAAGAGGACCTTTTGTGAAAGACAATGCGGGGACACATGCATACATTGAAGGGATAATGAGGGCAGACCAGCCTCCCGGTGAGGGTGGGGCCACAGCGGGGGGCTTGGCGTCCAAGGCCAGCCAAGGGGAACGATCCTCATTGACACGAGGTAATCCAATTCTGAGAGCTGTCGCTCACGAGGGGCACGGAGCCCACGCCACAGACCCGGGTCTTCGCCGTGAATGGGGGTTCGGTTACTGGCGAGAACAAAGCGGGTAAAAACAAAAAAACACACCAATCACAGCGGCCAGACTGCGGAGGGAAGGAGCGAGAAGCGAGTCGGAGACTGGGGGACACTTCTCAACTCGGCACAACACAAAGGCAGTGTGGGGGGAGGACCGGTCAGGTTACAAGCCTAAAGAGCTTGTGGGCTTTGACTGCCGGTGGCGTTGAGAGGGGCGGGGCGGGGCGCCCCGCCGCAGTATTGACAGCCGTCACCGAAGAGCCACTAATCTGCTCCCCTTGTCCATCGCTCCTTTTTTTAACAGCTTTGAATGCTGTAACTCGAGACGCTTTGCGTCCATCTGCGAGCTCGAGGCTGGTCTGTTTACCGTGACCGCTCTCACCCGCCCCTCCCTCCCTCGCCCCCTAATCTGAACTCCACACTAATTACCAAATCCGGCCCGGACTCTCCGAGTTATGGCAGATTAGCACTGTCTAGGGTGCCGGTCAGTCTGGATTTTTCCTCGAAAAATACCTGCTACTCGCTGTCCCTGACCTGCTGGAGTCTGTTATCAAAAGCATTTCGAGGAGAAGGACAGAAAGTCAGTGGACCCTTGTGTTCACCGGTCATCTGCAGGTCACCAACACCTCACCGCACCCATTACATTTACATTTACACCCTTATCAAAAGCGACTTTACAGGGACAGTCCCCCCTGGAGACACTCAGGGTTGCTCAGGGACACAATGGTAGTAAGTGGGGTCTTCTTGTTCATAGGCAAGTGTGTTACCCGCTAGGCTACAACCACCCGCCCAAACCAGTCAAATGACAAGAAGAAGCAGGGAACGAGTGCTTTATTGTAGCTCACCGTGTCCATCCTGGCATTGACTTTGTCAGACTGGCATGAACTATTGGATCACCAATGCTGGACCCAAAAGGCACCTATTTGTATATTTCGGGTCATTATACACAGCTGATTCAAGCTATCTACTCATTGCTGGCCAGTTATTGAGCTGCATCAGGTATGGTGGAACCTGGAAAAAATGTATGATGTGCAGGGCTTGTGCCCTCTGGGAGCAGAAGTGGTTATCCCGGCTTTAGCCGAACCCCTTCATATATGTGCAGCTCACCTCCAGTAATGATTTACATTTACATTTATGGCATTTATCAGACGCCCTTATCCAGAGCGACTTACAATCAGTAGTTACAGGGACAGTCCCCCTGGAGACACTCAGGGTTAAGTGTCTTGCTCAGGGACACAATGGTAGTAAGTGGGATTCGAACCCGGGTCTTCTGGTTCATAGGCGAGTGTGTTACCCACTAGGCTACTACCACCCTACCATGATCCTTGCTTGAAATGCAACATTTGGCACACAGACTCTTAATGTGAAGTGATTGTCACAGCACACGGTGCACACAGTGAAATGTGTCCTCTGCATTTAACCATCACCCTGAGTGAGCAGTGGGCAGCCATGATAGGCGCCCGGGGAGCAGTGTGTGGGGACGGTGCTTTGCTCAGTGGCCCTGTAGTAACATTTTACACCTGGTCACATTTTACCCAAGCTATTGCTGGTCAGGCCAATTTGTCAACCCATAATTCCAACTTCAGTATTGGTCAAGAACATGGCTGCTCATCCATCCTGCCAGAATGGAAGAAGGGAGCATTATTCCACCAAATGGACCAGCCAAGGTATACGTTGCTGTGCTGCTCTCGAACTGTGAAACCTCTATAGCTGTAAAAAGGCAAATTGCTCTCTCTACGGTCAGGTTTTGGTTTGAAGCAACGTGGTGGTCTGTATGGATGAGGAAGATATTGACAAATGATTTTAATGCCACATTTATGAAGCAGGTTTTTGCCTTTGTAGTTGACAGGGATGCAATTGCTCGGGAAAATATGTGTAGTCAGAGTGAAAGGGAGGCGATTGTCACAACAAAACGTGTCCTCTGTGTCTTAACCCATCACCCTTGGTGAGCAGCGGGCAACCTTCCGGGTCCGCCTCCTTACCCGCTGCCCCGAGGTGTACCATGTGCGCTTTATGGAATTGTTGGACGGAATGATTACCTGGTTTAGAACGGCACGTTCCCCTTTAAGTCCATGGTGGGACTTAAGAACGACCTCTTTGTGTGCGTAAAACCCCAACCGTCCTTCTGCTCGTCCCTGTCCCAAGTGTTTTTAATTGCATCTCTCCTCCACCATCAAACTCGCCATGGCTGATGCCGCGAGCCGGGCCGGGTGGAGGGTGTGTGTGTGTGTGTGTGTGTGTGTGGAGGGAATCTGTGGAAGCGGAGGCCCCTGGAAATAAAGACTCGTTTTCAGCGCTGAAGTAGCCTGCGCCCACTGCCGCCCACGCTCCTGCGCGTTGCTCATTGTTGGCGCCCGCCGGCGGCCCTCCGCTATATTATACCCATCCGTTACTGACACGCCATCACACTTCTGCATGTGTGTGTCTCTTTATTGTCCCTCATATCTTCCACACCGACGCACACACTGATCTGTGCTATAGGCGCAAACAAAGGAGGCCCATCCGTCCTCATCCTCCTCACATTCCATAAACGCGCGGCTCTACCATGCATGAATATCATTTCTGTTACGCGGTAATATTTATGATTGAATGCGAGGAGAAAGTTTCGGTTTTTCTGAAGACATGGTTGTTGTTCAGAAATTATACGTTTACATTTACGGCACTTACCAGACGCCCTTTTCCAGAGTGACTTACAGTCAGTAGTGACAGGGACGGTCCCCCCCGGAGACACTGCTCAGGGACTACCAGACTATACTGTTCTTTTCGTTTTGGTGTGTATGTAAAACACTATCAGAAGAACGAGGTTCGCAAGATGAGAGCAAGAAAAAAAAAAAAAAGCCTCCAGGATGGGAACAGCCCGCAAGAGGGGGAACAAATGAAGGGGCGCCGCCGCTATCCCCCGTTTAAAGGGGAGGGGGGAGTGATGGAGTTCTGCAGCACTTTTGCAGAGACATTTACAACCTGCATCGCCATTTATTCTTTTAATTCGCAGGCATCAGGGAACGTCCAGGAATCCATAGCAACGGCATCCGAGATGCTCTCCTCCGACTATCGGCTCTCAGAGATCTTTACAATGGAGAAGATTCCTCTCTTCTTCTTCTTCTTATTTTCCACATCAAATGAACAGTTCTGTGTAAAATGAGCTGGCATTTTTTTTTTTTTGCTAGAAACAATAATGATATTGGGAAGAGAGCGATCCTCTCAGCTCCTTGTTCGGATTAAAATAAGTGCAGCAGCAGCGATCCAGATTTTCCACCATGGATCATCTGCAGGATAATCATGTTCCCTACAGATACCGAGTAAACGTCACAAAATAAGTTATTCGATAAAAAAAATGCACAATTACAGAACTATAGACTTATGTTCATGTGGAAAATAGGATAGTGGGACCTTTTGGGAGGTTCGTATGGCACGTTTTCATAAAACATCATGGTGAAAAATCCAGAAAAAATGAACTTTTCTGTTGGATTTAGTCGTCTTTAATTAGTAATATTACTGTTTAAAACGCCAAGATGTGCAAATATCCGAACAAAATAATAAAATGTACTAATTTCATCCTTTAATATTGAAAGAAGGTTTTTTTATTCGTCAGGTGATGTGTCACATTCGAACCGGTTTAAATAAAATCCCGCAGCCGTGAGAAGAGTTTGAACGTTTAATGGTTCTTGTTCTCGGAACCTTCTGCAGAACCGAGCTTTGGGACGGCTAGCTCTGATTGTCTGTAGCAGGACACGTTTTCAGAGCAGTCAGGTCACGGAGGGAGACGTCCCTCTCCGGCGTCCTCGCTCTGAAAGCGGCCTCGAGAGACGGGTACAGTACGTTTCAGTCCTCAGGGAGCAAAATAAATTAAACGAAGTCAGAATCGTCATAATGCTGACCAGTAGTTACACTGAAAACACCACGAGCATCATGGGAAAATAAGCACAGTACGGGATATTTATATAGAAGTTATGTACAGTCAAAGAGCACTTTAAACTGGGGTGGCGGCCATACAAACGTTACATTTCATCCGTGCGTTACGGTTTATTGCGGAAGAAAACGTAACAGGACACGTAGCAACATCGCTGTAATGCAGTGTCCCCAAAACCCCGCCTTTCTTTCTGTTGTTTGGTAGTTGCACGTTCGTCACGTGACTGGCTCAGGACAAGCTTGTTTTTTAGGATGCGGCTTCAACGTCTCCGTCCACGTCCGCCACCGTGGATCTTCTGAATCCGGAGAATCAATGCAGTCTCGGGTGACGAGGTTGGAGGTCGCAGAGCGTCTCGGCCGCCCGTGCCTGGGGGACAGCTGATTGGCTGGGGGTGGACGGTGATACGCCCTGAGAGGGGGCCCACCGAGACCTCGGGGTGATGCCATGAAATATTAACACACAGACGAGAGAGAGTGACATCCGAGAGGGAGCGTCACCAAGACGAGGGACCGCTCCCGTAACATCCAATCAGGCTCCGTTTCACAGCTCTAATAACTCCTGAAGTGTGTGACCACGTTCCGTCCCTCACACACACACACACACACACACACGTCCACACACACAGCAGTTCATATTAAACTCTGGTTAATATCGTCTGGTACGTGAAAACTGAAATTAATAGGTAACGTGTCTACATAACGAGTCGTTTTTATGAAAGTCCTTCAGAGTAGAGTCGACACACACATTCACACACACACACACACCCACACACACACACACACACAGCAGTTAATATTAAACTCTGGTTAATATCGTCTGGTATGTGAAAACTGAAATTAATACGTAACGAGTTGTTTTTACAAAAGTCCTTCAGAGTAGAGTCGACACACACGTTCACACACACACACACAGACACACAAACACACACGTCCACACCAGCAGTTAACATTAAACTCCGGTTAATATCGTCCGGTATGTGAAAACTGAAATGAATACGTAACGTGTCTACGTAACAAGTCGTTTTTACGAAAGTCCTTCAGAGAAAAGTCGACACACACATTCACACACACACATACACGTCCACACACACACACGTCCACACACAGCAGTTAACATTAAACTCTGGTTAATATCGCATGGTACGTGAAAACTCAAATTAATACGTAATGTGTCTACGTAACGAGTCGTTTTTACGAAAGTCCTTCAGAGTAGAGTCGACAAACACATTCACACACACACACACACACACACACACACACACACACGTCCACACCAGCAGTTAACCTTAAACTCTGGTTAATATCGTCCGGTACGTGAGAACTGAAATTAATTCGTAACGTGTCTAAGTAACGAATCGTTTTTACGAAAGTCCTTCAGAGTAGAGTCGACACACACATTGACACACACACACACATACACGTTTACACACACACACACACACGTCCACACCAGCAGTTAACCTTAAACTCTGGTTAATTTTGTCCGGTACGTGAGAACTGAAATTAATTCGTAACGTGTCTAAGTAACGAATCGTTTTTACGAAAGTCCTTCAGAGTAGAGTCGACACACACATTGACACACACACACACATACACGTTTACACACACACACACACACGTCCACACCAGCAGTTAACCTTAAACTCTGGTTAATTTTGTCCGGTACGTGAGAACTGAAATTAATTCGTAAAGTCTCTAAGTAACGAATCGTTTTTACGAAAGTCCTTCAGAGTAGAGTCGACACACACATTGACACACACACACACATACACGTTTACACACACACACACACACACACACGTCCACACCAGCAGTTAACCTTAAACTCTGGTTAATTTTGTCCGGTACGTGAGAACTGAAATTAATTCGTAACGTGTCTAAGTAACGAATCGTTTTTATGAAAGTCCTTCAGAGTAGAGTCGACACACACGTTCACACACACACACGTTTACACACACACACACACACGTCCACACCAGCAGTTAACCTTAAACTCTGGTTAATTTTGTCCGGTACGTGAGAACTGAAATTAATTCGTAACGTGTCTAAGTAACGAATCGTTTTTATGAAAGTCCTTCAGAGTAGAGTCGACACACACGTTCACACACACACACGTTTACACACACACACACGCACACACACGCCTTGACGACGGGGTCCTTCCGTCGTCAAGGCGACGGCGCACGCTGCGACGGCCCCGAGGCCCGAGGGGCGGGGCTCGGGCGGCCCTGGTTGGCCCGCGGAGGGTTCTGGTGGGCGCGGGGGTTCCGCGGCGGGTAGCTGCGGCGGTACCGGAGCAGCTGCGAGCGCAGCAGCAGGCGCGAGTACTGCACCTCCGGCATGACGAGCTTCGTGCAGACGTCCTGGGTGACGCGCCCGTCCCCGGCGCGCGAGGCGTTCGGCGGCAGGTCGTACCCCACTATGCCCACGTTGGTGCTGGGTTGCCACGGACGCAGGTCCTTGTTTTTGATCTGGGCCGCGGACCGGACGAGGGGCAGGGGCCCGCCGAAGCAGTCCCGCACCAGCCAGCCCCGGGCGCGGCGCATCAGCCGGACCTCGCGGGCCACGCAGGCCGCGCCCAGCGCGCCCAGCTGCCGCCACAGCGAGGCGTTGAAGTGGTCGTACAGCGCGGCGTCCAGCGAGTTCCACGCCCGGATCTTGGCCGGCAGGCCGCCCCCCAGGGCGCGCTTGGACGCCGGCGTGCGCATGTTGAGCTTCAGGTACAGCACGTCCTCCAGGTCCCACGCCAGGAGGCGGCGGAGCAGGACCAGCGACTCGTCGAAGTACTCGGCGATCATGACCAGCGAGAAGGTGCGCTCCACCTCGTCTACGAAGCCCCGCACGTACGCGGCGTCCTGCGCCGAGCGGTCCTTGTCCCCGCCGAGGTCGAAGGTCAGCGTGTTGCGGGCGTACATGGAGTCCTTCTCCTCGGGCCGGTAGTAGCTCCAGGGCCGGTCCAGGAAGGCCTCCAGCGAGCCGTTGGGGACGCGGCGGAAGCTGAGGCAGTGCTGGTTGTAGTAGCTGAAGAGCGACTCGAACATGGCCGCCGGCTCGCGCAGGATGGTGACGTAGGTGGTGTCGTTGGGCATGAGCCGGCGCAGCTCGGCGCGGTCCAGCCGCATGTGGCTGGTGATGATGTCGGCCGGCGTGGTGTGCGGGTGGACGAAGCGGCCGCTGAACGGGTGCGGGTAGCAGAACTGGTGGTCGCAGGTCTGCACGGGCAGCGCCACCGTCAGGTTGTGGCGCTCGGCGAAGCGGAACAGCATGTTCTGCACCGTGGTGCTGGCCGTCTTGTGCGTCTTCAGGAAGGCGATGCTGGTGTGCTTGGCCTTGTTGCCCGCGGCGCCGAGCGGCGAGTGCAGGAAGCGCAGGGCGGGGCAGCTCAGGCTGAAGGCCTCCATGGTCCTGGATGGAGCGAGAGCATAAATAGAAATATGCAATGATGAATATTACCCATAATACTCAGTGTGTCGTCTGTGTGGGATAATAACAGGTGGTAGCGGCCTGGTGGGTAACACACTCGCCTACAAACCAGAAGACACAGGTTCAAACTCCACTTACTACCATCGTGTCCCTGAGCAGGACACTTAACCCTGAGTGTCTCCAGGGGGACTATGAATGAACACATGTGGAGTTCTGTACTTAACACAAAGTGGAGACCTGGACTCCACAGTCACCGGACCTGAACCCAATCCAGATGGTTTGGGGTGAGCTGGACCAACAAGTGCTAAACACCTCTGGGAACTCCTTCAAGACTGTTGGAGAACCATTTCAGGTGACGACCTCTTGAAGCTCATCGAGAGAATGCCAAGAGTGTGTAAAGCAGTAACCAGAGCAAATAAACTAGAATATAAAACATGTTTTCACTTATTTCACCTTTTTTTATTAAGTACAGAACTCCACATGTGAACATTCATAGTTTTGATGCCTTCAGTGAGAATCTACCAACGTAAATGGTCATGAAAACAAAGAAAATACATCAAATGAGAAGGTGTCCAGAATTCTGGCCTGTACTGTATATCTAAGAGAAAAATGGTGATTGTGAAGGAATAAACAGGTACAATGGAGCGATCGCGCTGGTGAAATGGTGTTTTTTTTTGTTCTGCGTGTCCAGTTCGGAGAGTTGACATTCTCCACACAACCATCCACAATTTAAAAACCTGCGTTTCCGTGTGCGCCAGAACGGCACCGTGTGGTGTGGGCTGAATTCGAATCGTACGGTTTGATATGGCAGCATTATTTATTACTTCGTGTCGTTCTTACCAGCTGAGGTGACCCCCATGGTGCAGCAGCAGGCTGACAGTGCTGATGGCCACCAGCACCAGGAAAATCTTCTTCTGGGACATGTTCCCTCTCCTCCCTATCCAGATCACGGCACCTAACACAAAAGCAAAGACAATGAAAGCGATGAAAAAGCTCATTATGTAACGGTTCTTGCGGAACCTTTCATCAAATTATCGCCGCTTCCTAGTTTACCAAACCACGCCAACTTCATTTATAAATAGGACCCAAAGTGGCGTACGGCTTCCCCTCCTAAAGTAAAGTGATGCAAACGGTGCACACAGTGAAATGTGTCCTCTGCATTTAACCCATCACCCTGAGCGAGCAGTGGGGGGGCCAACCCGCAGACCCTTGGAGAAAAATGTGCCAAGTGGGCGGGACCACCTATCACCTCCACTACACCTGGAAACAGGCCCATCAGATGGAGATAATATTCTTAATTATTATACTTATAATAATAACCGGTGTCATCGGTCCACGTGTAGGACTTTATTATCACAGTAAATACACTTTTCATGCGTTTTGGCAGCATTTGTGTGTCTCTCTGTCCTGGTCACGTCCCTCTTGCTTAGAAAGGTTGAACCTCCGCTCCACAGTAATCGATTGTCACGTTGCACGTTCGATTTCATCGAATTACCCAAACTTGTTTGCTTTCTCGACACCCCACGAACGATCCGTTCCTTGTTTTCCCCTCCTTTAGCCAGCGCGCAGAACCTTTCTCAGGAGAACGTGGTAAGAACATGGGCAGGAACCGTGTAAATGTCGTGAAATCTTTCACCTGCACTACACCTCATAATGAGGCTCATAAAATCATACAGCAAGCCATAAATAAGACGAATATAATAAATAAGTGATGAAAGTGAAGTGATTGTCACTTGTGACAGTGCACACAGTGAAATGTGTCCTCTGCATTTAACCATCACCCTTGGTGAGCAGTGGGCGGCCATGACAGGCGCCCGGGGAGCAGTGTGTGGGGACGGTACTTTGCTCAGTGGGACCTTGGCTGGTCGGGATTCGAACCGGCAACCTTCTGATTTACCGGGCCACCTCCTTAACCGCTAGGCCACCACTGCACCATCACTAGGCCACCACTCCCCAAGTTACGTTATATATTTAATATCACAGTAATCAGAAGGTTGCCGGTTCGAATCCCGATCCGCCACTGAGCAAAGCACCGCCCCCACACGCTGCTCCCCGGGCGCCTGTCATGGCCGCCCACTGCTCACCAAGGGTGACGGTGAAATACGGTGATTCCGATTCCACTGGCTCGGTCCTGATGTGTAAAGAATATCAGCGCCTTTCCAGTTTCATTATAAATTTGGACGGGAGTTGACCGGCTCCCGTACCAGCTGACCGAGGGGCAGGCGGCAGAAATGGATTCTGGGAACGACTCCAAGCGAAGCCAGCGCCTCTCCTCACTCGCATAACAATGCGCTCCCTCCGGCTCTTTGATTACACTATCTCGTGTCCCGGCCTGCGCTCCCACACTCCGGCTTCAATTACCCGACCACCTCTGCAGCAGCTGGACCCGAGCCGTCCCCCAGCGTCACGGCAACGGCTGGCCAGCGTCCAGGCACCGACGTCACCAACATGTGGCAAATTCCACCGCAAAGCCCGCCACCTGTTACCGACACCACAGCGCCGTGTGCATCGGAACAGAAGCACGGGAGCCACGGTCCCAGGGGGACGCCGTCCCCAGAACGCATCTCCGGCTTGGTAGGTCTACCAGGACGTGGAGCACCGTCGGCCCCGTGAACCCCCCCTTTAATTAAAAAGAAGGCTGATTGTGTTTCTAACGATCGAGCGGAGATATGATGGCGGCGAGACACGGAAACCCGAGACGCCCGGCGGCCTGGACACAAAGACGGCACAACGAGAGTCGGAGAAAGTGGCACAGTGTTAATAAAATCCCGACTCTGCCATTCTTAACTGTCTTTTTTCATTTATTTATATAAATTTAAAAATTTAAAAACCTGTAAATTAATTTAGCCAAATAAAAATAAAAAAAAGTACCATTAATACAGACAGATCATTGACAATTAGGACACAAAATGTGAATTACTCTTTGGCCAAAAATGTAACACTTGCCCAATTTAAATGTGACATTTTTTTTGTCAGATATAGGCATTGTGTGAGATTTTGATAAAAAAAATTTTTTATAAATTAATAAACAAAAATTTTAATAAATACATTTTTGTTGGCATCATTATTTGAAGGATACAATACCACGAATTACCGTTTCTGGCCCAGACAGAATATTACTAGCATAGTTAAAACACTCGTAACCAACTATTGTATTTAGCACCACATGTTCAGATGAATATTATATTAAAAGCCGTCGGTTTGGCGTCAGACTGCATGTTTCCGTAGCGAACGCCTCGTTGGTTATCAGATCGTACGCGTCACTATTAGCAATAACACGGAACGCTCAGCATTGACATTCGTTCGGCTACGCGCCAACGTGGATTTGGAGCCTCGTCTGCGTTACTGGGTGCGGGGCGGGTCTCTCGGGTGGCCGTTCCCCCTCGGCCAACGGGCCTACGTGGGGGCTTGTGCTCGTGTACGTGAACCTTCAGGAGAGGTTCCACTCTCTCGTCCACCTGCTCCTTAGACGGCCTGTACGTCTGCCGTGTACGGTTCCTCGCGGCCTGCCTGGTCGGGCGGGGCGGTCCCTGAAAGCCCTCCATCGAGCCATTGTCATCAGCTGGTCAGTTCCCAGAGCGAAATCCTACACCCGCATCGAACAAAGCGGTCCCTGTCGACCCCGGCGCCCACATACGTAATGATGCAATCTCAACTTTCCCCCTCGTTGGCCGCGAGCCGGCCGGGGGGCGGGGCTTAATAAACCGCACGGACCCACAGACCCAGTACCGACATTACGGACGGATTCGTTCTACTCGGTGTTTTACTGTATGGCCAGGGTGTAAAGATGATCTGTCTGAACCGTCCTCCTCATCCTCATCCTCCTCTTCTTCGTCTTCTACTGTCCATCTTTGTGACTTTGACTGTATTGGCTGACATCTAATCACGGACGTACACCGGAATCTATAGTCTGCTCTCCGTCTCTGACACCATCTGCTCCAGAACTGCTGGGGCAGTGGTGGCCTAGCGGTTAAGGAAGCGGCCCCGTAATCAGAAGGTTGCCGGTTCGAATCCCGATCCGCCAAGGTACCACTGAGGTGCCACTGAGCAAAGCACCGTCCCCACACACTGCTCCCCGGGCGCCTGTCATGGCTGCCCACTGCTCACTCAGGGTGATGGGTTAAATGCAGAGGACAAATTTCACTGTGTGCACCGTGTGCTGTGCTGCTGTGTATCACATGTGACAATCACTACACACACTTAGAACCGCAGTCCTGCTGCAGGACCGCATTTAACCAACCCCGCCTCCTGGCACCGGCTTCGCCGAGATCGGCCTGGCGGCTCTTAATTGATGTTGCCGATGCCGCCTCATGCTTTGTTGATTATTAAGCGGGGTGCTCGGCGGGGAGGCCTGGTATCGGCGAGGCCGAGCGTGGCCGCGAGCTTCACTTCGTCGCATCGCGCCGGGCCCGCCGCATTCGTTATTCCTGCTTAGCGGCCCGCCGCCGGCACGGCCGCTGTTTTTAATGACGAGAAGCGCTCAGGCGCCTGCAGGCTTCCACGACCGGAACCCCACCGCGCCCCAACCCTTTCATGTCGGGTTGGTTGTTCTTCATGAACTCATTTTAATTTACAGTGACCTGGAGCAGCCCTTCCTCACAATGGCAGTAACTTTGCACTTTTCTGCTCATCTTGCACGTTTCTCCTCATTTTGCACGTTTCTCCCTCATTTTGCACATTTCTCCTCATTTGGCACATTTCTCCTCATTTTGCACGTCTCTCCCTCATTTTGCACGTTTCTCCTCATCTTGCACGTTTCTCCCTCATTTTGCACGTTTCTCCCTCATTTGGCACGTTTCTCCTCATTTTGCACATTTCTCCTCATTTTGCACTTTTCTGCTCATCTTGCACGTTTCTCCTCATCTTGCACGTTTCTCCTCATTTTGCACGTTTCTCCTCATTTTGCACGTTTTTCCTCATTTTGCACGTTTCTCCTCATTTTGCACGTTTTTCCTGATTTTGCACGTTTCTCCCTCATTTTGCACATTTCTCCTCATTTTGCACTTTTCTGCTCATCTTGCACGTTTCTCCTCATTCTGCACGTTTCTCCTCATTTTGCACGTTTCTCCTCATTTTGCACGTTTCTCCCTCATTTTGCACGTTTTTCCTCATTTTGCACGTTTCTCCTCATTTTACACGTTTCTCCTCATTTTGCACGTTTCTCCCTCATTTTGCACGTTTCTCCTCATTTTGCACGTTTTTCCTCATTTTGCACATTTCTCCTCATTTTGCATGTTTCTCCCTCATTTTGCACGTTTTTCCTCATTTTGCACGTTTCTCCCTCATTTTGCACGTTTCTCCTCATTTTGCACGTTTCTCCTCATTTTGCACGTTTCTCCCTCATTTTGCACGTTTTTCCTCATTTTGCACGTTTCTCCCTCATTTTGCACGTTTCTCCTCATTTTGCATGTTTCTCCTCATTTTGCACGTTACACGTGGAATTAGATGCAGCTGATGACTGAATCAAGGCGGCACAGAAATTTTGCAATCAGGAAACACATTTACATTTACAGCATTTACCAGACGCCCTTATCCAGAGCGACTTATAATCAGTAGTTACAGGGACAGTCCCCCCCCTGGAGACACTCAGGGTTAAGTGTCTTGCTCAGGGACACAATGGTAGTAAGCGGGATTCGAACCTGGGTCGTCTGGTTCGTAGGCGAGTGTGTTACCCGCTAGGCTACTACCACCCCCATTTTCCACAGAAAAGTAGCTAACTAGCAGTGTTCATTCTGGAAATAATCTCTACTATCGGACCAGAAGCAGCCAAGAGAAGTTAGCAGTGAAGCACGGGTCATCATAATTTCAAATTTGCTGAAGATGTGTTTTTTATATTCATTATTTATAATATTCCCAGGAAAAGGTTGAGGACCCAACTTTTGTAGAAATTCCCGCTTTTTTCAGGAACGGGAGCTCATGTGCTGAATGGTACGTAAATGTGCAGAGCTTTGCTTTGCAGATCCAGATGCAGCTCGGCCTCCAGAAGTTCTGTGTCATTTGCTAATGCGTTTCATTAAAACGCTGAGCCGCAGTCGCAATAATCGTACGGCGGCTCATCCGATTTCCGGCTCGTACATTCGCGACGAGGCCGCCGGGAAACGGACGAGAATCACAGGATGTTGGGGACGGAGCTCTTTCAAAATGGATTGGACCCGTTATGAACGATGAGCCCGCGGGCTTAATTCAGCTAATGCCTTCATAAAAACTCGCTGGCCCACAAAATGAGTTGTTTGCTGGGAATTCCGAGCCATTAACGAAAAAAAAAAAAAAATTATTTTTTTTGCATTGACATAATGTCAATCATTTTTTTTATTTTTGATCGGTTTATTTACATTACGGCCATTACGTTTTTGGCCAATGTTCACTTTTTAAAGTGTTCTTATTACAGTAGTTAATATAAGTTTGCTCTTTTAGACTATCTGTCTTTAGGCTGTCTGATTCGTGCATACGAGTAAATAATTTTTTTTTACTTTACTATACTTTTTTTACTTTGCTTTATTCCTATTACAGCAATGCTAAAATATTAGGCGTGACAGATTTGAGCTTTTAAGCCAGTGTGATGGGTACAGTGTACTGTAGAAATACAGACACTGTACCACGTTAGCAGATGAAAAGACAGAATGTGATGGACATTTTGGACCAGGGTGGATCTCAGAAAAAGCTCAATTCTCCATGTCTGCAAAATACACTTTTACACGTGAGACTAACGGGCAGCTAGGTGGTCACTTTCACTCGATTTCATGATCAAAATGTAATTAAAGCAGTGGAGGGACAAGCAGGAGGACATTTTAAAGAAAGCGTTGGACGGTGGCTGCTGGGATACGCTCCAGATGGACGCCCCGCGCTGGATAAGCAGGTTTTAGAGGACGGCTGGACTTGCTTGTTTGTTAATTTGACGACGGTAAGAAGTGTACCGCCCGCGGCCGAGCAGGGGCCAGGGGCCGCGAACTCTGTTCCGCAGGTCACGGCGGGGTCACCCGGAACCCTGTTTACAGCTCAGGCAGGGATTCGGCAACAGGCTGATTAAACCGAGCTGCCGGCCTCGGATTAAAACAGCTCTCAAACGGATGAGATAATCCAGCGTGGCGCCGGAGGTGTGGCCGCCCGCCCAAAACGCTCCGCTCGCCGTACGAATACGGCAGATTCCCAACAGCGGCGCCACTGCTGCCACCGGCACAGCGATACGAGCACAGCGTTACTGCTGTCATGTACAGTACAGACCAAACGTCTGGACACCTTCTCGTCCAACGTGTTGTCTTCTCACTGAAGGCATCAAAACTATGAATGAACACATGTGGAGTTCTGGACTTAACAAAAAAAGGTGAAATAAGTGAAAACATGTTTTATATTCTAGTTTCTTTGCTCTGGTTACTGCTTTACACACTCTTGGCATTCTCTCGATGAGCTTCAAGAGTTCGTCTCCTGAAATGCTTCTCCAACAGTCTTGAAGGAGTTCCCAGAGGTGTTTAGTACTTGTTGGTCCAGCTCACCCCAAACCATCTGGATTGGGTTCAGGTCCGGTGACTGTGGAGGTCAGGTCTCCACTTTTTGTTAAGTACAGAACTCCACATGTGTTCATTCATAGTTCTGATGCCTTCAGTGAGAAGAAAACACGTTGAACGAGAAGGTGTCCAGACTCTTGGCCTGTACTGTATAGGAGATAAAATGAAGGAAATATCCATGGAAAAGCATGAATGGCGAGGACAAGTCAAATTTTCCATTGACCGCAGATTCCAGCGCGAGGGTGAAATTCAACACCTGACCGCGCCCGTTTCACCTCATGATAAAGTACGCCGGCATCGCGGTGCCTCGTCCTGCACGTCTGCCAGGTTCGGGGACAGGAAGTGACAGCGTTTCTGGGTAATATTGAACGGTGGACGTGCTCCTCGTCTTATTAATCCAGGGTCTTCCGCCAGTTTAAATATCGGAGGGAACGCTTGGTTAATGACGGACGCGCGGCGTTCATTGATCCGCGGGTGGCGTGTTTTGGCCTCGCCGTGGCTGCCAATCACGGCGGAGTAATTTCCAGGCCGACATTTACCCTGGTATCGACGTGCTGCAGCAAGCTGTTTGCTTTCACCGCTTTTTCCACGCGACCCGCGGAGCTCCGCCCCTGCGCGGCGTATTCAGGCCGAGGAAGCGCCGCCTTCAGTCTTCTAATCGGACACCAATAACGGTCCCCAGACCTGGTGACATTCAGCAGGTCGGCCGCGGCGACTATCGACAGCCCGCCAATCAGTCAGTCGAATTGGCCCTTTAATGGCGGCGGAAACGTGTCCCCCCCCAACGAAAGGGACGCTCTCTGGCCCCAGGATGTCAAAAGCCCGAGCTTATAACAAGGGGGGCGGAGCCAAGCCTCAAGACGAAGAAGGTGGTTGGGTGGGGGTTGGTTACGGTGTACCATGCTGGTGAAATTCATCAGAAACGTAAAATGAAACGCCCACAATCCCCACAACAATTACTCAACACGTACTAATTACCGTAACTGTATATCTGAATCAATACGACGAAGACGATCCAGTCTGATGCATCTTGGGAAAGGTCCCCGTGAGCCACCCCTGATCAGGGCTGTCACCCCATCGTGTTACCATGTTTTACTGTTTACTGAGTTAACCGTTCCAACATGCGTCCAGACTTAGTCCCCTTGTCCCAGTGAGGCAAAAATGATTTACTTCATCGGGCAATGGACACGAATCATTTGATTCATATGAATCGTTTAGCTTCATGTAAGTGGAATGAGGAGTGGAGGAACGCGGGAGGATCTACGATGTGCAGGACTGGTGCCCTCCAGCTTTATTCTCGTCTTTACTTCAGACCGTCCACATGATGTCCGTTCAGATAGATTTTTTTAACATGTCATTCTTACACGTTCATTCACTGTCTTTTAACGTCGAAAGTTCGTCTAGTTTTTTAGTTTTTTTTTGTCCAGTGTTTGCTGTTTTTTGGTCTGTTTTATGATGTTGCCGGACGAATTTCAGGGTTAACGCTTTCAGGTTAATGTCCCCTGATTGGGACAGTCCTCACCAACGGGAGGTTTTTATACACGCCGTCTCCATCGCCATCGTCACCAGACCAAACGATGATCATACAGCGTACGGAACATAAAGACGGACCGGTGACGATGAAGCGTGTGTGTGTGTGTGGGCGCATGTGTAAGACAGTGCGGAGGCGAGACGGGAAAATTGTCTGCGTGCGTGTGAGTCGGGTCCGGAACCGACACGCGGGGCCACGCGGAACGCTGCAGGGCCGTTAAAGGCACTCGCATATTAAAAAAACCTCAGAAAACCGCTTTTTCTTACGATTAACGGGGTTCGAGCCCCAGTTTATACCGAATATGAACAAGCCCGGTTCTCCTCCCAAAACGAAGGCCTGTATCTGTGCAGGGTGTGTGTGTGTGTGTGTGTGTGTGTGTGTGTGAGAGATGGATATTTAATCACAAGCGAATAAAATCTGTTTTGCGGCGGAATGTGGGGTCAGAGGTCGCGGCCCATCAATAATGCAGAGCCCGGCCGACCGCCAGAACCCTCTCATCCGTCCGCCCGCTGATAAACCCACAAAGCAGGACGTCACCAACACACACACACACACACACACACACACACACCTTTAAATATTGCAGGTCCCGGTGGGAGAGCGCGCGGCATCGCGAGGCGAGAAGGTCCCAGGACAATGTGGCAGTGACTCGGTGGCCGGCGTGTTTATTGTGCCCGCGTCCCTCGGCCAGGACGGAGGTGGCGAGTGGCAACAGCGGCCCGAAGGCGGGCGAGATCGGCGCGCCGAGCGGCGCGTTTACAGGCGAAACACGCGCGTGCGGGATGGAAACATTGGGGTCTCGCTTGAACCTCGAGGGCCCCTGCACCTCGAATCCCCGCCCCGCCCGCCCCGCCCCAGTTTCCGCCCTCCAGGTGCTCCAGCAGACCCTCCATCCGGCCCACGACCCCGGACGCCTTCCGTAGGTCAAGGTCCCGCTGGACTCTGGTGACCCGGCGCGTTACGAATTCCTCTGCAGGTTTTATGAATTGGGTCCAGCCTGGCGTGCAGGGTGTGTGTATGCGTGTGTGTGTGTGTGTGAGTGTGTGTGTCTTGCATCTTCCTCCTGTCCCCAGAACATCTGATCTGTTATCATGCAGCGTCAGCCACTTGGCAGCGACATTTGCAATTCAAAATAGGACGGAGCTGGGGACCCGACATTGTCGCGTATTCATGTTTAATAACCGCGTTATAAGCAGGAGCGACTCGGCGCGTCGCTCGACGCGTTAACGGACGAACGCGAGACAAAAGGCCGCCATGTCGCAGGTGAAGCCGGGACACCCACCTTCAGCATCTCAGGACGGACGCACCGGGCGGCTCGACCGAGGCGGACACCGCAGAACCGAGTCCGGGCGGGGACGGGGACGGGGACGGGGACGGCGGTGCGCGGCTCTGCGCGGCGCCGGGATCCGGTCCGGTACCCGACTGTCATCGGCGCGTCCGGAGTCCTCGTGTTCCAGCGAGACGTCAGCGACCGCCTTTACCCGACAACAGCCAATACGCGGCCGGTGGGGGCGGACACACACACACACACACACACACACATGCACGCGCACACACGCACAAACACACACACGCACCCATGCACACACACACACATGCACGCGCACACATGCACAAACACGCACGCGCACCCATGCACACACACACACATGCACGCGCACCCATGCACACACACACACGCACAAACACACACACACTCGCATGCACACGCACACACGCACGCGCACCCATGCACAAACACACACACACACTCGCATGCACGCGCGCACACACACACATGCACAAACACACACACACACACTCGCATGCACACGCACACACACACACACACAGGCAACCACGCACACACACGCATACACACCCTCACACGCACACATGCACGCGCACAGGCACACACTTTAGTTTTAATCAACCCCCTATATTCACAATTTTTTTATTACATTTTTCTCAAGATTCAATATTGAGCATTTGTTCAGTGCATTAAACACGATACGTGTATATTGAGGATTTTGAAAAAATCCATAATGGCTACAATCAACATGACACGCCGTGAAATATTGTAGGTCCAGCTGGAAAACACTGCAGCATCATGGACATTTACATTTTATTGCTTTCTTATAACAGTGTCAGCTTTTTCAAATGGCCGCATTATATTCAGCCGCAGGGAGTTTCTTCCAGTCTTTGTGTTGCAGCATGACACCTGCACAGAGTTAAATGTCCACTGTACAGTGTTTATATAATCCGTGTTAATCTGAAGCCTTTCAGTGTAAAGTTGGTAAAACTGCCACTTATTAGTGTTAAATTACAGTGACTCCGCCCCTTCCCAGGTAACAAGCCCATATGGGTGGTACACAGGTAACAAGCCCATATACCAGACAGGTGGTCCATATCAGCCCCATCTTAATATGAACCGAAGAACCCAGATGGGGAGCAAGAGTCACCCCTGATTTACCCGCCGTCATGAAAAAAGTCATTTTATTATTATTATTATTATTATAGTAATTTTTGGATGTGTATGTAAGTGTTACTTTGGTGCATATGTCATTGCAACGGACATTTGAAATCATCCAGCTGTGCTATTAAATGCAACTTAAAATTGTAATATATACAAAACATATACAAGAACTTCATCCTTTTACTGTCTGCTACCTGTGTACCACCCATATGGGCGTGTTACCTGGGAGGGGGCGGAGTCACTGTCATTTCACACTACAGAGTGGACTCTGCAAACAGTGGCGTTGGTGTGCAGCATATAAACACCCTGCAGTGTTCATTTAACTCGGGTCGTTTTTGCTGTGTATATATTCTCTCACTCCTGGTTTAAATAGAGCGAAGGTGTGGTTCTTTTCCACGTTGGAAAACAAAAGACTGCAATAAAATCGTACTTTCCGAACCTGAAATGTCCACATCTGGTATTAAATGGGTTATTTACTGTGCTGTTTTGTATATATTTTTGACCAATAGCAAGTGTAGGTTTTCGGTACTCTTGTGTAATCAAAGGCAGCACATAATGTGTTAATATACATGTTTACACACTTGTGCGTTACCTTTCTTGACACTTTTTCATTATGAAAAGTGTTAACACAGTGAACGTGTTAAAAAGCAACATTGTCCATGAACCACACGTCCATTAATGTGTATTTAATACAGATGGTGTTCATTTAACAGATCCTTTCTAATAAATGCTATTTCCATATTCTAGCACGATTCCGCTCACGTTCTGACTCATTCTCTATGTTTTTTAATGTACTGACATAACATCAGAAATGCTGTGAAACTGAATTATTCAAATTTATCCCGGCTAGACAGGCCTCCTTATCGTTTAAATCTGGATTTTCATACCTGGCTGTTTCTCTGGACGTTTTCTATTTAAAATATCCCACAACCACATCCAAACCGATATATTCAGCAATATTCATTATTATTGGCAAATGAAGACCCCCCACGTTCAGGACAGCTGAACGGTGACAGTGACAAAGAGGTGGCAGTTCGAAGTTCGAAGTTCCATTTATTAAATAATATATAAAATAAATACATTTATTTCAATAAATACGTTTTTAAAAATAGAAATAGTCAACCGTAAGTCAACTTCTAAAAAACGGCAATAAAACTCTCCTGTCAATTCTCTTCTCTAATCTCATCTCCATCTCAACTTCATCTCATCGCTTCTCAGTTCTAACAACTTGGTCCCAATCACGAAACTAGTGGGATGTGTAATATGGGTTTTTAATAAATAATGTTACCCTCCTGTGGCTTTTATTACTTTTATTTTTATTTGAATAGTAATGGCAAAAACCGCAATAAATGATTCCATTCAAATAATAATAACTCGGCGGCGTCCACGGTGTCTTTGCGAGGGTCAACCAGGCCGAGACGTACATGACTTTGTCAGGGACAGAAGTCGCCCTGGGACCACAGCCCCCTCCGGACCGAACGTGCAGACGGATCATCAGAGCTTCTGTTCCCCTGCGCGCTGCGCGATTTATAGCGCAAGGACAGTTGTCCCGTCACATGACCCAGTGGCCTAATTACTGAGTGGCTGGTTCCATTTCAGCGAAACGTCGAGAACGAAGCGATATCAGGCACACACGTCCATCGTTCAGGCAGGAGAAGGTTCCCTCACCAAAAGCTCTCATCATGAGAGGAGAGTTCTGGACGTCCGAAGTAAAGGCCCTTTTCCACAGCGGGAACGTTTCTGGAAATCTGATCATTGTAAAGCACACATTCTGACTGCCCTCTTCTTAGAACGCACAGAACGCCCTTTTTCATTGTCATCCTAATCCTGCTAGAACTTTTCCTCGAATCACCTTTTGTTTAGGACTTGAAGAATTTAGCTGACGTGGTGGAAAAGGTCACTGTTGCATTTTTAAAGCTACAGTGAAGCTGGACCTGGGCCCTTCAGCATCTTCTACGAGACCCGCCCGAGTCTCAGTGTCAGAATCCGCCCCAACGATCACAACCTCATCCAATCACAAGCCGGCTTTCGTCTGTCATGTTACCGGCCATTTTGGAGCCTTCAAAATTAACCCCCTTCATTTCATCTCCGGTTCTTTTATTGCCAGACGACCACTAGCTCCACCAGATAAACGTGCTACTACCGGCACAAGAGGGCGAGCACACGGAACCACAGAACCCAAAAAACCTTTCCTCCGTTTTTCTCATGTTAAATTGTAGATGGAACCAATGTCTGTAGAAAGATGGGGGCTTATGGTACACAGTGTATGTGGGGATGGGACCTCAGTGGCACCTTGCCGGTTTGGGATTTGAACCTGCAACCCTACATGCTAGGCCAGCACTGCCACCAAAACCTGACGTCCATGACTGAATGTGCCTGACTGGCCTCGAACCTGGGTCCTCGGTCCCAATGAGCGACGGTATAGCCAACTCCCCAACCGTAAGTTTAACGTTAGTTTAACGTTGAGCTCACGCCCACCCTGTTCTCCTCTCCATCCTCCTCTCTAGTTTGGATTAATGAGCGGTTTTGTGGATAATACGTTTTAACCCCTCGTAGCCCACATTGGACGCGGCCGGCTGCGTGCATGTTTTTAAAAGAAACGGGGCCGAGACAGGATGTTCAACTGCAGCTGTTGCCAGCAGCAACGTGGTCCCGGGAGAAATCGCAGCATCCTCGCCAGCGCTTCACCCACGCGCTGAGTCACCAGGAGGCCCTGTTGGAGGAGAGAGGGGTCACCCGCTTACACCGCCTTGGCGAGGGCGGCTGCTGCCGGTTCCGCACATCAGCCTGCGTTCGCATCCTCGTGTTTTACATGCATGAGTCCATTATTACTATTACATCATAAACGATGGTTACACAGCATGGACTAAAAGCATTCTTCTAGAACTTTCTCTAGGAGAACTCGGTTTTGTTCTTGAGAACCTCATTTGTTTATTACCTGTGGCAATAAGACTATACAACTTATACAACTCAATGGGTTGTGCAATATTACTCTTTATTACTTATCAGTTTGTGATCAATGCAGCCTGCCAGTCACTTTTCACAACCACTTGCACTAATAACCTGTAATTTATTTGAACTGTTATAGTTATTTGTTCAATTTACTTGTAGTTTTGTTATTTAGTTACGGTTGTTTTGTTATTTTGTTTGCAATATTTCAACTGTTCTTCTAAACTTTGTATTGCTCTTGTTGCACTAAGCAATGTTAAAAATAAAAGAATAGTTCTTCTTATCTTATATGAATCGCATGTATCTTATTAAATATCTTATCTATGTACTTATGAATATATTTCTGTAATATTTGAATTGTCTGCATTTAAGAAATGTTGTTTTATACACCGCCGACCGGAATCAAAATCTTTTTATGTGTTCGCTGACATAATAGGCCAATAAACGCAATTCTGATATCAAATGTCATATTGAGTAAGAGTTTTTAAATATTACGTTTAAAATATGTAAAATCTGGCAAAAACTAGCTTTATAAAGTTGTTTTGCCATGCATGGCAGCAGTGCACGTAATGAGTGTGTGGTGACCTGAAGAAACGCCAAATGTGCAAATTTGTACATAAAGTCGTCCGTGTCACACTACAACCACTGTCCCACATGCAGACGCTCCAGGGACGTGTCCACATGTACACACAGGATCATGTGCACAATAAACACAATGTGTTGACTCCTTATTTACCCAGGACCTTCTCAGTCCATCTCGCTTTCCCTCAAAGCCAGCCGTAGTGTGCCAAAACATGGTTCTACCCCCATGAACCTCATTCCCTCCTTTTCCAGAAGGGTCATTGTCATGGCAACAGGGAGGAGGCGGCGTGAACTTCCCTCACCTTGCTGGAGTAGCTGCAGCTGACTCGGCAGTAAGTGCGCTTTACACCGTCAGCAGGACACCGAGGCGAGCGCCGCATTAAGCGGCCGGCCCAGGGAGTCTTTTTTCCCATGGTGCCACGGGGCTGCCGATAACGCTGTCAGCGCCGTCTTTCCGCAATCCACCTCCCCGCTTCTCCAGACGTTCCTCGGGTTTCAGCCCCTCAGTCCCTGAGCCGCGGATAAAGAAACCCCGTTCCTGGCTAGTACAGGAGGGGCGGTGTGTTGCGGCTGCAGCTTCTGTAAGGAACAAAGTGGCCGGCCAATTGGTGTCAATATCAGCGTAAGAACCTATTACAGGATTACCGACTGTCCTGGGGTCCCAAATCGCCGGGACTTTCTGCATTTCTATACGTAATTAGCACCAAAGGGGAGGCTGGTTTCCATGTAACCGAGACCAGGCCCACGGAACGTCCAATGAAAACTTTTAACGTCAAATTCTCTGATAAACTGGTTTGTGGGTCATGAAAGATTTAAAAATATTACTCCCAAAAAATTGGGTTTTGGGTCACAAAGGGTATAAATATGTTTCTTTTTCATTAGTGAAAAGAGAGCAGGATCTGCAGGAGACAAAGAGGCCATCACCATCTTAAGCTGGTTAAGATGGTGGAGCGGCTAGTTTGACTAGCTTGAGGTACATTTTCACGCTGGTCGAGAGACTGGGTGCTTTTTACATTTTTTTTATTTTTATTGACATTGTAGTTCAGGTGCCTGCTGCTTTCCCGCTGAAATTCTACATGACATCTTTAACCTCAACCAAGTTCTGGACCCTTTTTTATTCAAAGGACGGACGGGGACAGAAGTGACAATGTGTGCTAATGTTTTAGCAATGCGCACTTGGCAGTTTTACACCGTTTCACTTTCAGTCTTTGGCAATGTTGTGACAATAAAGGCGAGAAATGCTAAAGTGATGAACTTTAGCTTAGCTTAACATTAGCATAACAGTAACTGCCGTGTTGGTTGTAGGGGCTTTTTTACATCATACTGTGACATTAAAAAGAAATAATGAACTGATGGAATTCCGGTAACAGGTTTATTCGGCTTAATTCGGTTTATTTCTCATGTCTGTCAAGGTACAGGGTACAAATATAAAGTATGAATCGTAATACTTTCTTGAGGCTGCGATTTACCGCCACAGGTGTGTCACATGTCCTCCGCGCCACGTCCTTCGTTTTTCTGCATGAAATGTGGCAACCCTGGACGTAATACGATATTGGACCGTAAGCTCAGAGTAACCTTGATGCGAATGGAGGTGAGTGCTTACTTAGGCCGCTCACGTTTGGCTTCTTCAGGACCAGAACGATGATGGTGACCTGGAATGAAACTTTCACACGCAAAGACACCTGCCTCAGAGCCACAGGAGGGTTCGAGACCGGGCCTCCAGACAGTCGTGAGAGTTGGCAGCCCGGGATTTCGGCTCCTGATGATTTCGTGTCACTTCCTGAAAGGAGAGCGGTCACGTAGCCCGGTAAATCCCTGCTATAGCGTATCACAGAGGGACCCGAAAGGCTTTTCTCACACGGCTCCAGTCGATGTACAGGTTTCGCACGCAGCCGGCGTCTCGGGTTACCTTTCCGGTTCTGCCATTCTGCTGCCCAGGTGAGCCGTCTAGGATGACTGTACCTTTTTCTGTTCAGGGTTGGCTTTGTTCACGTTCTTTTCACCTTTCACATCATCTTGTTGAGGTTTGATACAACTTCACCTGCATCATGTGATATACTGAAAATTAGGGTAGTGGCCTAACTAGGTTCAATTTATTGTATCGTATTGGCATAACCATACAGAATGGAGTGCAGTCGCACAACTGGAAATGTGTCAATGGCCCTCGTAATTAAAAAGAACGGCAAGGTCAGGATTAGTATTGACAAAAATAGGCTCAATGAGAACATCATGCGAGAGAAACTGTCAACCCAATCTGAGCCAATCAAAACTCAAATTGTTGGGTCAAACCCAATGCCCTGGTCACCGAGCACTGATTCCCACGTCCATGGAGCAGGCGTACTGCACAGTGAACAACCAGCCCAACGGTTGACTCATTTTCCCCCCGCCCGTTACCACCCTCGCTGTTTCTACTGATGTGTGGCCCTCAGGCCACTTTCCAGAACCTCTTGATGAACCACTCTGGCCGTGGGAGAACAGGCTGAATGTGTTTGGGTCCAATACGCTGTAAAGCCTGTAAATAAAGAGGAAACTAGTGGTTTGTTTGGTCCTTCTTTTTATAACTGCTTTATTTACTTATTTATTTTTATTTTTCGCAATTATTTTCCTAGTAATTTAACTCAAAATTATTCATAAAATGATTGTACAATTAATTTTTTATTTTTTTTTTTTTTACAAACCCACAAAATCAGAACCAACGTCTGTCAGATACCTGTCCAGTCCCTGGTCATCTCTAAACTGGACTACTGCAGCTCTCTACTGGTGGGACAACATTCCCTCCTCAAATGGTCTAGAGCGGTGCTGCAAGTTCCTCTCACCAAAAAAGCAAGATCTGCATCCACCTTTCACCTCTGGTTCCTCGGTGGTGCAAACTTCCCATCATCTTCAGAAGGGCCGAGTCCCTTCACATCTTCAAAACACAACTGAAGACTCACCTTTTTCAGGAGTACCTTCTGGACTAAAGACACATAACATCTCCATTACAGTTGTTTTTCGGATGCAAGGGCCTGTGCTGCTGTGTAAATGAATGATGGTCTGTAAAAGCACGGTTCACTTGAACAGACGTGATAACCCTTGGAAATCTGGAACATTCTGAGATGTGTTCTTGTAAAAAAAAAAAGGGTCGGTGCATCTGGGAATAAATTCACAGATACCGTGGTGCTCCAGGCACTTAGTACGTTGCACCACTAAACTCTGGCTGTAATGAGGGACCAGCTGCCGAACGGGAGCGAACGGCCAGGAACCTAGAATGCGGCCGTCGGAAACGCGTGTCCGGTGGCCTGTAGGGCATCTGTGGGGCCCTTGCGGTCCTAAACAATGCGAGTTGGCAGCAGTAAACACCATTTTTGTGGGATTTGGCTTCTATGACTCCCACCCAGACAGCAAGACCAGCGCATGTGAGTCACTGGCTGCTGGGGTGGGAGCTTTTTTTCTGTGATTCCATTAGGGGTGAAGTGGCTGAATCACAACAAATCAAAATCAAACGACAAAATGCATGTGTTGGGACCCTAAAAATAGGATCTTGCTTAGGGTGGCTTGACTGAGAGCTTCACTGACTGCACACCAACTGCAGATTGGATTTTATTTGCTTTAATTGCAATTATGTTCTGTTTCTGGACACGAGAATTCTTCACTTTTTTACATCGTTACACCACCATCATTATTTTTTTTCGTTTCATGTTAATGTGTTAATGGTCTTTTATGGAGTTAAACTGGATAATGTCTGATGACTTTACATTACATTGCTACATTAGCACCAGGTTGACCCACATCCTGACAACCCTGACGTGGCAACCACGAATTTCCCTGGGTGTCCCTGTATCTGTATATGTACCCGCATTGTTTGATTTTTTTATATATATATAAAACATATTGTTATGTTTAATATCTGTCTTTTTTAGGCAACATTATTTGTGTTTGAGAAGATTTCCTTTGTGGGGAATTCCCTCCAACCTCACAGTGATCACAGTGAAAAAGTGAATGTATTAAATTGGATAGTGTATATCCAATTAATATTGGATTCACATTAATAGTGTAAATATGACAATCATATCATCAGGCTCTAAGAACCTCCCACAATCATAGTCTACACACATGACAATAATAAAATTAAGCTTTATGCCATATCAAAATAAATATTTTCCCCCACTTATTATGCCACGAAAACAACAAAAAGCATTCGATTTATAAAAATAGAAGATAACTATTGGAGGCATTTCAACTAATTAAAAAATGAACCAGTTTCATGTCTCGATGCGCCCCCTGGTGGACAAAAAAAACACTCCAGACACAAAAAAACACCAGTTGTACTCTTTATTTTTCTTTGGTATTGGCAAGGTGTGTATGTGAGTGATGGGGAGGGATGGAGAGGGAGGGGTGAATGAACGAATGAACGAACAAACGAATGAATAAATGAAGGAGAAAAACGGCAGAGAGCTGATTTACTATGGCTGCTCTCATTCTCCTCATCTCATGTGAACCTGAGCGTTCTCGTGCTTTCCTTGGCCTACCCACAATTCCACTTGCTATAGGGGACTGGTGTCCGCTCTCTGTCCGACTCTCTCTTCTCCCGGGGACGGTCGGGGCAGGGAGAGAGAGAGAGAAAACCAACTTACCCACATGCAAACCGCCCAGGTCTCCCTAAAAACACCCCCCTCCTCTCCCACCAGAAAAGAAAGAAAATGCAGCAAATCATGAGCGTGTGGCGGCGCTGGCCCGACCTACGGCCTAAACGGCATCGCTCCGCGGCCTCTCCCGGCACTCCGTTCCCTTCTACAAAAAATAGATATATATATATCACGACAATCGCCTCTCCCGAGCCGTGGCTAAAGTGACAAAAGAAAACCCTTCAGTTTGTGGTGGGAGGAGGAGGAGGAGGAGGAGGGGGGGGTGAAGAAATCGGGGGGTGGGACGGGGGGGACGGGGGGGGGTGAAGAGAGGACGAGGACGGGTTTATAAATCGCTCTCGCCGTACAGCGCGCTGGAGAAGGAGATGTAGTCCAGGGCCCCGGGGGGGGGCGTCGCCGCCGCCGATGAACTTGGTCATGCGGCTGATGCAGTACTCGGCCTGCTCCAGGGGCAGCTCTCGGCGCAGCTCCTCCACCGTGATGAAGGGCTGCGGGGGGGGACAGCGGGAACATTTCAGCCACGATCGTGCTAACTGGCTAAACACGTAGCAACACGACACGCAACAAAACCAACAGATAAGCTGGTAAAAACCACGGCCAGACGTGGAGAGAACATGGAAGGTCCATGTCCATTAGACAGTAGGATTTAGGACTGGCCAGGCCTCGAAGTGCTTTGTCCTTTATTAAAACCAGAAGATCGTGTACGACGGCGGTTTATCTGTCGCTGTGGTTTTTACTGAAGATGGTTGCGCTCTCGTAACATTAAAATGCAACGTGTTCAACGCCACGTACGTGTGTTTGCCCGCCACCTCCACCCAAGTCTGTTCCAATACGGGAGCGTTTCCAACCCGGACGCCCCTTGGGGCGAGTAAACAGATGTTTGTGTGGTGTGCACATGATGACTGAGCAGATAAGCAAGTCGTGCAAGTCTCCTCCTTCTGACAGGGTTCGAAACTTGGCCATCGACCCGACCGTACATAAACACGGGGGGGTGGACAGGTCAGGAGGGAGGGGGACAACCCCCAGACCGTACTCCAATAACCGTAAAAAGCCACCTGAGCATCATGAGCACGTACGCTCTATGCAACATATAAAGTAAAACTTGTCCCCCACAGGGGAGGGGACAAAGGACGGCGGACCGAAGACCACGTAGACGAGCATCGGCCCCCCCTCCTTTCCTGCAACCTTCTTACAGACTGCATAGAAGATAAAAATAACACATCTTCATTTTACGGTGCTTTCTCTTGGTACAGGCTAATACACGTCCCACAGCGCCTCCGATGGCCAGTAGGCTACAGCGCGCCGCTGCCCTCACCTTATCGGAGGCTAGGATCTTGAAGGAGGCCATGACCTGCTCGGCGGTGTCCGTCTCGGCGGTCTCACGGGTCATGAAGTCGATGAAAGCCTGGAAGGTGACCACGCCTGTGTTGTTGGGGTCCACCAGGGTCATGATGCGCGCGAACTCCACCTCACCCTGACAAATGCGAACGAGGGTCAGAGGTCGTGGGGGCGATTGGGTTCCTGCTTTGTTTTTGCACGTTACTCACCAGGTCGTAACCCATGGAGATGAGACAGGCGCGGAAATCGTCGGGGTCCATCATGCCGTTCCTCTTCTGCGGGAATAAAAAGTCAGGCCACGTCACCCCTCCACACACTGCATCCTCCCACCTGAGGTAGGAGGCATCTCCATCCTGTTCATTACGTAATGATCCCATTTCCAGACCCTGCAGCTCCCACCTCCCACACGTCTGTTCTCCTTCTGTTCTTTCTTTTCATTTCCATTCGTTCTTTTACATAGAATAGAGTTGTCTTTGCTCCTCTGGCACTTGTGAGGTGGTGTGTGCTCGTTTTATTCACCCTGTCGAAGTGGTTGAAGGAAGCTCGGAACTCGTTCAGCTGCTCCTGGCTGATGCCCTTGGCGTCCCTGGTGAGGATCTGGTTCTCCACCTCATTGATGGTGCGGGCGATGGTGGTGAGCAGCTGCTCCCAGCCCACGCGGACGTGCTGCCGGCAGAGAAGGACATTTCACCGTGCGTGTTGGTTGGTACCCGAGTTGTAGTGGTGGCACGTACGCCGAATACACCGATGACATCACGACATCATCAGCGTTCCAAACTGCCTTCTAGCCCTCCTAGCGTTTCAGATTTTCTTATTACTCCACACAGTTATTGAAATATTTTTTCAATCATTCATAAACCTGATCACCTTCAAGAGAACTCAAGTTCTTCGCTGCCAGAAGATGATGACATGCCTAGTTTGTTACAGGTGCCATAACTAAGCAAAAATTTGCCGTATGAAATTTTGTTAGCCTGCTAACCAGCTTATAGGTGACCCTACCTATACCACCGCATACCACAAGAGGTGATAGTGAGGCGCTGTCAGGTCAGGTTCAGGTTCTATAACTCCAGTCGGACTCGAGTCGGGTCGGGTCGAGCTTGTGTGGTCAACAAACACAACCTTCCGGCCTATAGTACCCATCCTATATTCGCTACTTGTACATTCGCTTCAGTTAATTTACATTTACATTTACAGCATTTATCAGACTTACAACAAGTAGTTACAGGGACAGTCCTCCCCTGGAGACACTCAGGGTTAAGTGTCTTGCTCAGGGACAATTGGGGTTTGAACCTGGGTCTTCTGGTTCATAGGCGAGTGTGTTACCCGCTAGGCTACTAACACCTCATTCAGTTTATTTAATGTAAATGTTTTAAGGGACTGTTCATTTGATTTGCAATTCTCGGCCACTGTCGTCAGGTGACGCGCTTTAATTATTGCGAGAGAGACGCCAAAATGGATGCTGAGGAGGTGAAGCGGCCGCCAGCCCCTGGCGAGTATACTTTAAACCCGATCATGTTTCCTTTCCCTCGTAGTCTGCTGGTTGCAGGTCGTGCAAAGAAGGCGAGCTTTTAAAAAACTTGTCCGGTTGGATCTGATTCTGTCAAGCTCGTGTTGGACTTGAGCCGTATTCTGTGATGATTACAGCTCTAATCTAGACCACGTTAGGACCGGTACCTGACAACAGTAAATTCACTTATTGGGTCAACTCCACATGTGCACAACAAATGTTCTCGCCCAAGCCGATGGGAAACCAATTAATCATTGATGTAGTAAGACTGTGTGAGCATTACCTCCATGGTGTAGTTGGTGTGCTTGTTGTCGAAGATGAGGGCCTCCTGGATGAGCTGATGGTCTCCCTCCAGCTTGTCAATATTAGATTTGTAGTTTATGATGTTCTGCTCGTATGTCTTCAGGTTGTTCATCTGTTCCTCAAGAGAGCCGGCGATGTCCACCGACACGTGACCAATCTCCTGCAGATGAAGAGTTCACAGCCCGACAGATGGAGACACCAACGTTTAAAATGTCCAAGGATAAAATCAAACCTGTTCAAAAACAGATGTACCAACCTCCATCTTGGTCTGGATCCAGGGCCCGATGATGTTGGCCTGGGCAGCAAACTGCCTCCTCAGCCTCTCATTGGCCTGTTGCCTGGCAACCTCCTCCTGCAGCATTTGGTCTCTGAGGGGAACCAGCTGCTTCACCTGGGGGAGCGATGGGGGTCCAGTTAGACTAGAATGGTCATATCGTTTCATCTGTAAAGCTCGTCCTTGTTTAGCTCCACCAGAAGGGAACCAGTGAAGCTCGAACACGAGCAGCCCCACTTCAGCCAGTTCTTTCTCTTCAATTTCACTAAGAATTGGTTTTTATGGTGCAAGTCCATACCTAAACATACCTAAAACTTGTTATTTTTTGCATTTTTGTACAGAAAAAGAATCACTGAGACAGAATGGGAACTAGATGATATTGGAATTGGAATTAGATGAAGAAGTTGTATTAGTTGTAATGTTTCATTTGCTTGACCCAGCTGTTACTACTGCTGGGACAACCATCTTGGATTATTTTCCAAATCAAAAAATTCCAACTTCAAATGGAATGCACCATTAGAATACTAACCAACCAAAAGTAGAACAACCCTTTAAACAGCATCCAATCATATCACAATAGACGCTGCCCTAACGTATATTGCTATATACTAGAATTCATATTGCAATATATTTACCAATACATTTCAATATATGACAAACTTCCCCATATATTTGCCATGCATTTTTCAATATATATATATACTGATGGTAGGACATTTTTCAGAATATATAATAATTTATTAGTACATAGTATTAGTTCAAAGTATAACAATGTATTTATTGAATATATATTAAAATGGCAATAATTGCAGTATTTTCATATATGCATTTATTTATATATTGCTTACATATAAAATATATTATTAGAATATATTTTATACACATTAAATATATGGTCACATAGTATGTTGAGAACTATATTTTTGTTGCGTATGGGGGAATATTAATTTTATGTTATGTTAAATTATGTTAAATATCAGTATTGTGGAAGTCCACAATGGTGCTGAGAGAGGTGGACCAAATTTGGCTATTTTTCTTTTTGAAAGTGATTATCATTGTGAAACACTGCAGCACAGCACACGAGACACAACAAAGTGTGTCTTCTGCCTTTAACCCATCTCCCTTAGTGAGCAATGGGCTCGGGAGCAGTGTGTGGGGACGGTACATTGCTCAGTGGCACCTTGGTGGCTCAGGATTCAAACCGGCAACCTTCTGATTACGGGTCCGCTTCCTTAGCAGCTAGGCCACCACTGGCCCATTGGTTGACTATCTTGACTGAAGGAGCACTGTGGTGGAAGTTCACTGTACTCACGGCCTCCCACTTGTTGCTGATGTCCTGTGGGGAGAGGTTGGTGTAGGGGTTCACCCCAGCCAGCTTGATGCCATAAGTCTGGGCAATCTTCATAATCTCGTTCTGGATACCCATGATGGCCATGCGCTCCTTGTCGGCCTCGGGCAGAGTGGCCTTGAACTGGTCATGGGCCGTGATCAGACTCTGTGGAAGAGGAACGTCCAAGTTTGAGGTCATGTTCCTGATCTTTCAATCTTTCAAGTCACTATGAACGTTCACAAGAAGCACCTGGATCTCCTCAATGCTGTGAACAATGAACATGTCCTGCAAATCCTCCATGGCTCCATCCATCCAGTTGTTGAAAGGCGCCGCCCTCTTGGCGAACTCCAGGTACAGCTGGTCAATGGTCTCCCACAGCTTCTCTACACGCTGGAGATATGAAAAAAGGCGCGTGTGAATCTACGTGAATTTCAGCGTGCAGTCGAACGGTGGCCCAGGAAGCAGTCCAACGGTGGCCCAGCGCCGCACCTCCAGAGCGTCTCTCCTCTTCTGGGTCAGGGTGCCCAGGCTGTCCCACTGATCACAGATGCCCTGGCAACGGGCGTTCACGGTGGCGGCGTCGTGGTAGTCCAGCTCGCTGGCACACACACACACACACACACACACACACGTACATGTATTTTCAACACGCTGAGCTTACATGGCACGCTACATGTCTGTACCTGTACTGATTTAAACAAGAACATTGCTATTATAAAACTGTTAAAAATGAAAGTGCAAAATGGGCCGATGGTGATTATATATATTTTTTCAGATGGCATTAATCAACATAATGGTTTTCTTTTATTGACGTGAAACGCCAGTTCCGATTTCGGTTCTCGGGGAGAAGAGCCTCTTACTTCAGCTCCTGGGCGATGGCAGCAATCTGCTCCACGCGGTCCTGATGAGCGGCCAAGTCGCTCTCGAAAGCCTCATGTTTCCTCATCAGAGCTCGGATCTCCATCAGGGACGCGGACTCGTAGTCCTTCTGAGACAGGAGCTCCTCCTTCCCTACAGCGGGAAATCCATCACGCGACTGCATTGTATGTTAGATGTTTAGATGTTAGATGTCTCCAACACGGACCCTGCTGAGTTTACAAGCCGCAACGGGTGATCGTGTTGTGTTGCTAGAACACTGGATGGCGTACCATCACCGGGTGAGGCTGGTTGGCCGGGTTACTGTTTTGTGTTCGAGGGGTTGGTGGAGCCCAGGGTGCCCGTACCTGAAGTCCAGGACTCGTGCAGGGAGCATTTCTGCTTGAACTTCTCGGCCAGGTGGTCGAGTCTCTCCAGTCTGCGGATCTCCGTCAGCAGCCACTCTTCGTAGCCCTTCTCCACCTGCTCCAGGCCTTTCCACGCGTTTGCAATGTCCTTTACACACGACACATATAGATCTACTTCCAAACTGATTCCAAGGGCATCATGTCACCATGAGTGATGGTGGTGTGGCCATACCGACACCATCTTCCCCTCGGAGGGCATGAAGGCAGGCCGGTTGCTGAGGCGCAGTTTGGTCTGCAGGGTGTTGAAGTTGATCTCCAGCTGACACTTCTCCTGCACGCGTGGGGGCTTGTGGACGCGCCGGTAGTCCCGGAAGTCCTCCAGCTTCTGTTGCATGGCCCTCATGGTCTGCTCTGCCACACGGTTCTCCAGCCATGGGATCGTCCTACGGATCCATTCCAGCAGCTGGAAGGAGGGACAAAAAGAGAGCAGGGTGGAAAGTCAGGAGATGTGGAGCAGAGCTGTCAGGAGTTAAGGAGATAGAGGTGAAGGTAAAACAAAAAAAAGAATACATGTGGAGTGTTGAGGAGATAAAATAAATGGAGGCATGTGTGTAGAAGAGATAAGCTGCGCATGGAAAAGGATGATAAAGCGGAAAGTTAAAGGTCCAGATTTGGCGATAAAAGCCATGGCAAACAGACAGAGACTTAAACAGCAATTGATGGAGTAGAGGAAATGGGCCAGGGAGACAGAAAAAGGTCAATCCAGAGGGCACCAACACCCAGCCTGCCAAGAAGGCACTGTGCCATGGCACAGGATGCCTCTCACTGTTGAGGATCTGTGCCAGGCCACAGGATGCAGCTCACTGGGGAGGCCCAAATCCAAGCCTCAGGACAGAGCTCACCGGAGTGGCCCAGATTCAGGCCTGTGGGTGCAGCACGCCAAGGGGGCCTAAATCCAGGCTGCAGGATGCATCCCTATCTAGGCCCCAGGACACAGCACATCCAGGAGACCCGAATCTAGTCCCCAAAATGCAGCTCATCATGGAGACCTGAATCCAGGCTCTGGGATGCAACTCAGTGAGGAGACCCTATCTAGGCCCCTGGACACAGCTCGTCCAGGAGACCCGAATCTAGTCCCCAAAATGCAGCTCATCATGGAGACCTGAATCCAGGCTCCGGGATGCAACTCAGTGAGGAGACCCTATCTAGGCCCCAGGACACAGCTCGTCCATCTGGTCCCCAAAATGCAGCTCATCATGGAGACCTGAATCCAGGCTCTGGGATGCAACTCAGTGAGGAGACATTATCTAGGCCCCTGGACACAGCTCGTCCAGGAGACCCGAATCTAGTCCCCAAAATGCAGCTCATCATGGAGACCTGAATCCAGGCTCCGGGATGCAACTCAGTGAGGAGACATTATCTAGGCCCCTGGACACAGCTCATCCAGGAGACCCGAATCTAGTCCCCAAAATGCAGCTCATCATGGAGACCTGAATCCAGGCTCCGGGATGCAACTCAGTGAGGAGACCCTACCTAGGCCCCTGGACACAGCTCATCCAGGAGACCCAAATCTGGTCCCCAAAATGCAGCTCATCAACGAGACCTAAATCCAGGTTCCGGGATGCAGTTTTTCCAGAATATTCCTCACCTCACTGGCCAGCTTCTCATATTCCTCCATCAGTTTCTCATTCTCTTGGTTCACAGCAAGGACCTTGCAGATCCTGTTAGCAGCAGTCTCAGCCTGCAGACAGTGGAGAAGGGTGAAGGTTATATTTAACTTATATTTATATATAATATATATTTAACTTCATAACATGGCATTATCCAATGATTAAAATATAACGGCCGCATACATGGTGACCGCACGCTGCCAACAGGAATCCAGCCCCAGATCTTTTCTGTAGCAAATGGGGTGCTGGGAAGAGACTTTGTACAGAGTCGCCTTTCATCCACATGGCCTATTGTCCTCACCGTCAATGCTAATTTGTGTGCTTCTGTACTGTGATCCTCGGGACTGGATCTTATCGCCAGATATTATGCTCTTTTATACTCGTTGCAACAATAATGCCATTGTCCCGCGGAGGTCTTTAACTCCTCACCTGCTCAGCCCCAGCAAAGGCGTGGTAGAAGCAGGACACATATGTCATGATAGCTTTCTCATCAGGCTTCGGGGTGTTCACAATATCTGTGGGACGGTGAAGGACAGAAATGAGTTAAAATAGACTGACTACATGGATCTAGTTAAGAGTTAATATGGGACAGAACCAGAACAGTATCGAGAGCAAGGTGAAAAGTTCCCTTGGTCAAAACCTAAAGGTCTTTACCAACGGAGAAGTATGACGTTAAAATCAACATGGTGATAAGAGCTTCAGAGGGAGGCGGAGATAGGCGAGGAAACGGGAGTGTCACCTTCAGCATCGAGCATCTTGGGAATGTCCAGGAACTTCTCAGCCACCTCAAAAGCAGTGTTAAGGTTTCCGATGGGGTCATCCTGCACGAGAGGGACATGAGCAGTCATGACGCAGTCGCACGTCATTATCCACAGCAGCTAATTACAGGTCTGGAGCTAACAGCTACAATGGTGTAACCCCACCTGGGATGACATATGGTCACAATATCAAAAATGCATTTGGACAAAACAAGCAAGTGGAGCGCCCGAAGCCTCGGGCAGGAAGGGAGGAGGAAGGAGAAGAGAACAGACACCTTTCTCAGCTTGGAGTAGTCAATGAGGTCAGGCCGGTGCCTGTGGATGAGGGCACACAGGGCCAATCCATCCTTCCAGCTGTGAGACGAGAGGAGTGGAGAGGCGAGGCGGGGAGGGTGGCGGAGTTAAAAAAGGAAAAGGAAAAGAGATGAAGAGAAACAGAGCAGAGGAGACGAGGACACCGGACACATTAAGAGAAAGTAGACCATGAGGGCAGCGAAAAAGACGTCTTTCAGACAGTTCTTCTGTGTAAGTGTGAAGGTTGCATTCTGAAGTAGAGCTGAAAATCCGGTAACTCGCCCGCTAAATGACACAAAGTTCCCGTCTACAGTACCTATCCTTCCAGTACGATTCACAGCTTGTTAATATGTTTTATTAAATGTTCATTTAATCACCGTTGTTTTAATTATCGCGAGAGAGCCGCGTAAATGGATGCTGAGCGAGGGAAACGGAGGCCAGGCTCTGGATGCGGTTAAACCCGCATATTTCCTGTCCCTCTTAACCTGGTGCTCGTGGTGTGCGCAAGGAAAGCCGTGCTATACTTAACGGGTCGAGTCGGGTGGCATTCTTTTTAGGCCAGATTACAGCCCTATTCTGAAGATCCCAGCTAAGATCCAACAGAAGATATGAGAATCTCTGCCTCAAAGAGGCCATGGGTGGTCACCTGATGTGGAAGTTCTGCACATTAACATTCCTGTAGGGGGCGGTCTTCCTCTGGCACCACAGCAGCAGACCCTCTTTGGCAGAAGTCTCTGCAGAGGAGAGAGAGAGAGAGGGAGCACAGTTTTACTACAGCAGAGAAGCTCCGGAGGCAAATCCTCAAGTTCATAAAAAGTCTGCATATCCCTTAAACACTGACCTTCCACTGAGATATCTTGAATGGCAAAACGCAGAATTATTGTCCAGATCATACCCAGGGTCATCTTCACGTTGCCATCAACAATTTCTGTCGAGGACAGAGACAACATGCTTAGAGAACTTTATTGTGGCTTGTGGACTGGTGTTCCACAGGGATGGATTTTAGGTCCATTCTTTTTCTGGACTTTTTCAGAAGCACTGCTTAAAGTCATGGTGTTCACCCACCCTCAGCACCAATAGACACCAGCTTGACCCCTTTGCTGCAGATAAAGTCCAGGGCTTTGTTGACATTGGCGATCTTGTGGAAGCGCATCTTGCCTTTGTCTGGTTTGGGCAGCCTCTCGCCTATACAGAACACGCTGATGAGCACACAGACACTTGCAAACTCCAGGGAGATGGACATGCACGCCGACATCCGGCCGATCGCCATGGTTACCTGAGATGACCTCGAGCAGCAGCATGAGCTTGAGGCCATTTCTGAAGTCCTCCTCGATGTTCTCAATCTGCGTTCCTGCTTTCCTCAGGTGAGAGTTGCACCACGCAGTGAAGGTCTGGAGATAAGGGAGAAGATTATGACCCAGAACCTGGAGATAGGTCTGCTGGAAGGAGGCGAGATCTACAATCATAATGCTTGTTCTATTGGAAATTTGTGTTTTACCGGAAAGACCAGAAGCTAAATGGTGAGGCTACTCAGAAGTACAAATGGAATTTCAAACAGTGGTTCAAATTGTAATTTATTTCTCAGATGTGAAATCCAATTATTTATTTATTTCTAAGTCATTACTGCATTTTTTATTTTTTTATTGATCTTTTTTCTGCATCCTCTTTCATTTGCCATTAAAATACACAAGAATGAATTGTTTGGATCCTATGAATTTATTTAAGGATGAATAAGGCATCTTTTAATTAAGAATTCAGTCCAAATTAAATCTAAATGTTGTTTCTGTGACATTTACGATCGATAACCATAGCCTCTAATGGCACTAGTGTATCTTATAGACCTATGTGACAAAGTGAAGCAAAGACACTAATATGTAATAAAACCATGTAATTTGTCTGGCTTTCTATGAAATATGGCATATTGTCCTTTAAACAGGCTAAAACAGGACAAGTCCTTTAAACAGGCTCAGGAACAGGACAATTCCATTCCTGCCTGGGAACTTTGTCCAGTCCAATCAAAGTGACTGACGGGGACCTTAGGTTGCAATACAATGTACGTCTGGAAGGAGATCTGATCTCAGCAGGCCAGTCACAGAGCATGCCCAAATTTAGCCACCGGCCTGACCCCTCCCCCCCAAGACCTCGGGGAGCGAGCCCACGTACACCCCTGGGCAGGGCCGGAGGAGGCTAAATCGGGGCGCTGGACAGGGCCGGAGCGAACAGCTGAGGGAGCAACATTCCTGAGACGGCCCGTTACAGACAGACAGCGAGGGGACGAGAAGAAGAACAGAAGAGAGATGACCAGAGAGAAGAACAGAAGAGAAGTTTCATTATAAAAACGAAGACTTTACGTTCATTTCATGGTTAAATAACCAGTTTCTATACCAGCGTGTAGAAACAGCCACTGATAAAACTGCAGCAAACCTGGAATTTCATGGTTCTCACTTATGCTGCATAAAAATGAATTATTCATAAAGTAACTGCAGCAGGAGGCATGATGGTTCTACACGAGAAGTAACTGACATACAGCGCATGTTGTTCTTATACGGGGGGCTTTAGTCCCCTCTCCGCCTGTCGTGCGTGTGTATATATGTGTGTGTGTGTGTGTGCGTGCTCTCTACTATTCTTAAAAAATGAGGTAACCCTATAAACAGCGCCATCATTTTGTGGGGTGGACAGCTGGGAAAGCCCTAGATGACGACACTTGGCTGGAAACGCAATGTGACCCAACCCGCCACAGGGGGCAGTGGAGAGCTGCAGTCGAAACATCTATAGGATGTACTAGCATCACCTTACTGACTCAGCCCGACCAGTGTGTGTGTGTGTGTGTGTGTGTGTGTGAACAACTGGCCCAGTTTAAAATGTCGTTGCCATATTTACAGTTTTGTATTCTCTTTCACACTTACAATCAGTAAGGACGCTCAGGGGTGGGTGTCTTGCTCGGGGACACAATGGTAGTAAGAGGGGTTTAAACAAAATGTGTCCTCTGTATTTCACAGAGGACGGTACCTTGATCAAGGGGGTCTGCATCCTTACCCACTAGGCCAACCACTGCCCCATAAATGCTGATGTGACCGCGACGTGACACGTGTTAAAAGCTGGTACAAGTGGTCAGGACTGTCTCACCAAACACACACAGTGTGTGTGTGTGTGTGTGTGTGAAGGGTCTGTTTTTATGATTAGAACAGACGTCGTGATTCGGCCAATTTCTGCCTGAAGCCCCCACGCTACCTGCTGGTCACATGGCCAGCTGTTCTGCACGCCCACGCCGCGGTCTGAGGGAGAGAGAGCGCGTGTGTGTAGGTGTGTTACCGTGCGCTACGTTTCACCTCCAGCCCACCGACGGAAAGAGGACGGAACCATGCCCGGCCCGCCGTGTCCCGGGGTGACAGCTTGACGGCCTTTAAACGCACTGCCCTGCCAGGCGGGGCCGGGCAACCTTTACCACCATCTTACACCATCACACAGCTCCTCCTCTTCCACGGAGACGTCCTCAGCGCGCTGTACTCACATAGACTCACGCGGACGTATTACGACCCCTGAGGAACAATAAACCGGAAATAATCTGCTTTCAGAAAAGAGGTGCGAGAATCAAGCAAACTCGCCTTACATTTACAGTATTTACCATACGCCCTTATCCAGAGCACCTTACACTCAGTAGTTACAGGGACAGCCCCCCCCTGGAGACACTCAGGGTTAAGTGTCTTGCTCAGGGACACGATGGTAGTAAGTGGGGTTCGAACCTGGGTCTTCTGGTCCATAGACGAGTGTGTTACCCACTAGGCTACTAACACCTTTCCACGCCGTGCAGAAAAATCTGTTGTTGTTTAATAGTCCTTTTTTTAACATTTTAATTCGGATAAGATATTCCAGCTTTTACGAAATCCTTTTTAAGGTGGAGGGGATGAGTGGAGAAAGACCTTCACATTAAACACCCGGTTTTTGATAACTGTTAATTCCAGAAGGCCAAAGAACGGCAGATATTCTCCTAAAACCATTTTTACTTGCAGGACGGACGTTGGACAGACATTTCTGAACTGTTCCCGCTGACTCGGAATGGGACTTTTTTTTTTTTTGCTCTTTGCCAGTCTTGGCACCAATCGCGTAGTCCTTGCTGCTGTCAATCAAAAAAAATAAAAACCTCTGACAGCTCCCGGTCATTATAAACCCACAGGCTCTCGCTCTTACCTACAGCACAGCCCTCCACTCACTGCTGCGGTGGAGGCCGGGGGACAAACACGTCCATGTGAGGCCAGGCGTCCTGCAGATGTGACGGAGAGTCCCAGATCCAGAAATGAATCAGACAGCCCCAACGTCCCAGAGCGGAAGCCATCACCCAGGAGAGATGAAATCAGGTCAAAAAGGACACGCTGGGCGTCCTATTGGAGGATCGATGCTCCTCTGATGGGGATCTTCTGCCCTGACAGGCAGTTAGGAGCCACCAGGCGTTTATCAGATGTCAGCCGTCATTAACTCTGCGACCAGGCGCTTCAACGAGTGACGAGTGACGCCCGCCACCCAGATGGCACCAGCTACGATGCGGGCATTAACCGTGGCACGTTATATCCACGCGGCCGGCAGAAGGGCCCGGGTGGCTCAGGTGAGATTTATTTTCAGCGTTTTTAAAGGTGAGTTAAGTTGGGTGGTTGGCGACATCTAGCGGACGCCAGCTTGCAGTGCAGCTCCCACAGGTGCCACCTTCTACGGCCAGAAAGACCACGTTGGCACACAAACACCCGAAAACAGATTTTTATGTCCTTTTTACATGCTGGGATTCTACACAGTATTGAGATTTCCAACAAGAAACTACTGGAATATATAATATACTTTATTGGAGAAGATGACATGAGTGGGTAAAGCTGCCTGACCTAAACCCATAACAAATACCATTCATTTAAAAGGTAAAGACACGACTGTGATGGAGCAATTATGACATTTTGTTATGCTTCTCCTGTTGAAAAAGCTTCGTATGCACCTGCAATATGTGCGATTTTACTGTAACTGTACTGTTGCAGTAATTAATTTATCATACTCAGAAGGTCTTACACTGTTCACAAATTCATGTTCATCAACGATGCTTTAATACAATCAAAAGTGGGAGGGGCCAGTCAGGGATGACTGACAGCACTCACTCACCCTACTCTCCTGCAGAAACACCACTAGACCGGCCGTTATGACTGGTGCATGCAAATCGTTTAAAGAGGGACGAGTCGCCTGCCGCGCCCTGCAGAATAATTCAGGCTCAAGTTACAAAATGGTCAAAATGTTACCGCCAGATCACCGCCAAGCAGCCACGGTCACTCACAAACGCCGCCGAACATCCAGGAAACTGTCGCATACAGACAACAACGCAACCATCACTCGTTTACATTTACAGCATTTACCAGACGCCCTTATCCAGGGCGTCTGGTAAATGCTGTAAATGTAAACGAGTGATGGTCGTAGTTACAGGGGACAGTCCCCCCTGGAGACACTCAGGGTTAAGTGTCTTGCTCAGGGACACGATGGTAGTAAGTGGGGTTTGAACCTGGGTCTTCTGGTTCACAGGCGAGTGTGTTACACACTAGGCTACCAGCAGTATTAAATGAATTTAACACTGACTGCTCATTAATTGTCTGTGGATAAGCGAAAGCTAATTAATAATGAACAGTCACCGCCGTCCCGCCTCCAGTAACCCAATTTCTTACGGTCTTTAGTGGCACATTAACACACCAATTAAGGACATTAAGCTGTCAATATGTGGTCCTGCACCACAGTAGATGAAGTAGATGAAGACCACCAGAAGAGCTGAGGTCCCCCAGGACTGGATTTCAGGAACCTCAGACTCCTCAGACTGGCGATGTGGCTAATGTGTGTACAACCAGCTGCAGTGTGTGTGTAACGGAGGGAGGGGCATGTTTACCTCACACACACACACACACACACACACGCAGTTTATAGAAGCTGCCCTACATGGCCACAGCTTCTAGAATAGTAACTGCCATACGATCTGCTCGCCCTCACCTCTCACTCTTCTTTTCCCAACGTTCCTCCATCTGTCCATCTCTCCACATGATGCTCTTATCAGCCGTCAGCCCTCAGCATTACTGTCAGACTTTAACATTAAGGGAGAATATTGTCCTTCTGACCATGCAGAGGCTGGAGAACCATCACCAACATCGTCCAAGGACCTCCTAACCCTCATAAAGTCTTCTGGTTGCCTCCCTTTTGCTGGGGATACAACCTGAAGGTCAACAATTAAACTCTCTGTGGTGGTGACCATGGGCTCAGACCTCACCTCCATAAATAAAAACAGAGTTTCGTTAGAGTTCACACGAGAGGACCTCAAACTTCCAAATGAAAACCCTGAACTACCCCAAACTGGAGTTTTTTTTTGATGCAGCGCCTAGAAGAAACACTTCAGACGTGTTTCAATTCCAAGGCTGCACGTGGAGACCAGAGTGTGGCCCAGAACTTCTTTTCCAGGTTCATGAAAGAGCCATCATTTTTCACAAGAGAAGCAGAAGAAGCGTCAAGCCGTCCTCATCACCAACATCACCGACGTCTGAATGAAACGTCCCGCTTCCTTCTGTGCCAGTTTCTCTCAACTCGTCCAGAATTCTGTGTCAGGGAAATCAGAAGGTTGCCGGTTCGAATCCCGATCCGCCAAGGTGCCACTGAGCAAAGCACCGTCCCCACACACTGCTCCCCGGGCGCCTGTCATGGCTGCCCACTGCTCACTCAGGGTGATGGGTTAAATGCAGAGGACACGTATCACTGTGTGCACCGTGGAGGAATTCCCAGATTAAATTACGGTCAGCATCTCTCCTCCACAACAAGTTTGGAGACACGATTGTGTTGAAGTCCATAAATGGACAGTCATTAGTTACAGGGACAGTCCCCCCTGGAGACACTCAGGGTTAAGTGTCTTGCTCAGGGACACGATGGTAGTAAGTGGGGTTTGAACCTGGGTCTTCTGGTCCATAGGCGAGTGTGTTACCTGCTAGGCCGCCACCACCCTTTAACCTGATGAAACTTTGAACCATTTCTTCGTATTGGATTATAAGGTGGCGAGACGCTGGCGAGAAGATGTCAGTTCGCACCTCGCACGACCGACGTCATGTTCATTTGATCGGGGACGCAGGCGCATTCGCCAGATAATTGGGAGCCGGCTTGTTATTTATAGGCTTCTGCCGGGATGAACGACTCCTGTTCGCCGTTCGGACGTCCAATTAGCACGACGGGGACGGTAAAAAAAAGGGACAAATCAAGCAAGCGAACAGTCAAAAACCATCACGAGGAGATCGAGTTTGAGGGTTCACGCGTTTCATCGGACCTCAGACGTTTTTAATGCTCGTTTTAGGACAACTTGCAGGATGCAGATGACAGACGTCCCGAGCAGCTGCCACCACCAACACAAATTCACTGTCCTGGCACCCCCCCCCCTGAATAATGACCTGTGGCCTTCAAGACACACCGCGGCGAACCCCCCCGCTTCCTTTTGGCCCGTTTGAGCCGTAAAGCCTGAAATAGCCTTCCTCACCCAGACCGCCGGGCAGGACGGGGCCAAGATTTACACTTCCCTCCCACGGGACAGTCGTCTTCTTCATCTCCAAACCTAAATAACGAGCCATTTAATAATGAAGGGACAGGTCGACGTGAAAATGTCCCCTCAGGTGTTACATTAATAATGATGATAAATAGCAATTATCCAGAGCAAATAGCATCATTGTTTTCATCTTTTGTGCACAAACATGTTACATATGGACAGATGATGTCCATTTTCTGCCAGAATGAAGGAGATATTAAATGTTGTCTCAGTTCACGGGAACTTTATGAATTTTTAAGGCACAATTTTTGGACAGCTGGTGTAAATTTAACCCCAGATGCATTTCTAATTATTATATAATATGATGAATGCTATGTGTGTGACTATAATTACAGGATCATGGTAGAATCTTCTGTAAATATGTTGGGGTTTTTTGGCCACATCTTCCCACTGCGCATCTGGCATCAGAAACACGACTCGTGTTGATAAACACTCCATCGCTGCACCGTGTCTTTTCCACGGAAATCGCCGGGAGGCCGAGGCAACAGGTGCCCGGGGGCTCGTTTCAGATTCGTTTCACTGCAAAGTGACGCAGGGTCTATATTTGAGACGTGATATCAGCTCCATAAGACGCTTTTTACATTCCGGGGACGCGGGACGCCGGGAAGGACGACGCATTACAAAAGCCGGACTTCTGTGACACTGTTACGTTCTTCCCGAGTCGCCATTCGTTGTTCCAGGGGGGCTAACTTGGGTGCAATTTAGCAGGCTTAATAAAGGTGCACTGCCTGTCCATGCCAACAGCAAGCAGCAGAATTCTGACATATTAACCCATAATAACCCATATTTTGGGTTAAGGTAAGCAACCACGTAATCAGAAGGTTGCCGGTTCGAATCCCGATCCGCCAAGGTGCCACTGAGCAAAGCACCGTCCCCACACACTGCTCCCTGGGTGCCTGTCATTGTGCCCACTGAGGTCCCCTTAATGAAGGTACCGTCCCCACACACTGCTCCCCCCGGGCGCCTGTCATGGATGCACGTTGCTCACTCAGGGTGATGGTTAAATGCAGAGGACAAATTTCACTGTGTGCGACGTGTGCTGTGTATCACATGCGACAATCACTTCACGAACAGACTCTACACTAAAATAGCGTAAAACGCTTCCCTCGCTGCCACCACCCCCGGGATCTCAGGGTTAAGGGGTATTTTTAGCAGGTTCATTCGCAGTCCTAAACCAGGGCTGCTGGCACTTGGTCCGCTGGCGGGGTGGCGGAACCCCCTCCGGCCCTCTCCTGGCCTGGGTGCTGCCATCTGTTGAAGCGTCTCACCGCTGACAGGAGCAGCAGTGCTGGAGAACGGGGAGGTGACCAGACGCACGCAGGACACAAACAGGAAGCTGCCCCGCGGACGTTCGAGCACAAGGCTGGAAGGACTTTTCACTACAGGAGGAATTAAATGTATTAATAATTTTTAGATTTATGAGAAGGTGATAAAGTATCACCATTGGCTATAATCAGCCAGTGATCCGACCTGACAGCCCATTAAAAGCCAGCTGTCGCCCTCGTCACCGCAGCACCAGCTGATCGCCAAGGTGACGTTCTGGCCGCTTTAAATAAATGAAAAACGGGAAAACCTGGCTGCAGGGTTGTCATTCAAGGTCGCGAGAAAAGACGGAGACCCGACTTTGGAAATCTGCATCTCAGAAGCACTCGTTCCCGGCGTGCGTAATGCGTGCGTAATGCGTGCGCCTTGTGCGTAATTGCGCACCGACTGGAACTGGCTTTATCGTCCGGTTAGGACATATTTAGCCCCGGTCGGGGGGGTTACGGTGGGACAACCCGGACAAAGTTGTGAGGTCAACACATCAAACGCGTCACCCGCGTCGCAGGACATGGGCAACAGGTGCGCTTCCCAAGGACATGCGCTCTCCAGCGTCCGCCCGTCCGACCTACCTTCCTCTGCTGCTTCTCCCAGGCGGGGTCCAGCAGGAGGTCCCGGTCCCAGTCCTCCTCCTGAATCATGTACTCCATCGTCGCGAAGGTTTCATAGTGCTGCGTCTCTACCATCGCCGTCATCTTGCCACCCTCGTCAGGCCTGTCGCGTTTATCCCTCTTAGATCAGCCCGGTTCGGGGGACGAAAGGAGAGGCGGAGGGGTCCGGACTCCGTGGAGAGGTGCTGCTCCCACTAAAGCAGACTTCGGCTGCGCCCACGCCGATCAAAAGCGCCTCGCGTGACCCCACCCCGACGAGCACGAGCGCACGGGGTCGCCGGGTGTCGAGTTCCTGACCCCCAAAAAGGAGCGGTGGGCGGAGCCTCGGGGGCGGGTCTGTTTAACAGAGGGCACGGTGCCCGACGAGAGGACACGCCCACAACACAAGACTCCGCGCACCTGTTGCGCGCAGGAGCGTCATTCCTGCTCATCTCGGTGACCCGGGGTTGATCACGTGGGGCAATAAAGAGCAGGCCTGTAAAACACAGCAACGAACCTGCAACGAAATAATCAACCTTCTTTTATTTCTCTCACGTTAGAACAGCAGCTGAAGGCCCCAAACGCTGCTGAAAGACAAGAACCAAGGCTCAGCAGAGGAACCTGTCCTCTTCTGGCCAGCACCGGGTCACCCTGGGATGTCCATATGACATTTATCAAGGAAATACGGAATATAGAGTTCAGCTATGTATTATGATGTAATATTGAGGTTGTACATTACAGGCAGTACTCTACAAATTCTCCCACACCGCCCCTCTGCTACGCTCCCTCCACTGGCTCCCAGTAGCTGCATGCATCAGATCCAAAATACTGGTGCTGGCCTACAAAGCCAAACATGGAGTAGCACCATCCTACCTCACAGCCCTTATTACACCTCGCACTGCACCTGGTATACTCCGAGCCTCCAGTACTGCTCGCCTGGTCCCTCCATCTCTGAAGGTAAAAGGAAGACGCTCATCTAGACTCTTCTCCATCTTGGCCCCTCGGTGGTGGAATGAACTTCCAGCTCAGTCACTGAGCACCTTCACACGGCAGCTCAAGACCTTCCTCTTTAGAGAAGATTTAGATGAACTTGTAACCTTTTTATTGTCTGACTTCTGTATAGAAACTAGAACAGAGTGAATAAAAAGATTGTATTCATAGTTGGGGGTCCTAGTGAAACAGAACTGACCACTTCATCCATGGTAACATGGAAACACGTTGTAAGACGCTCTGAATAAATGCATTAAATGTAAATCTACAGTAAAGTATTGGTATTAACATATCTGCATGTGTAAAATTGGAACCAGTCTGTACATAAGTACACCGGCAGCTACAGACAAGTTTAATCCTTCGTTTTAAACCCCTGAAAACATCGCGTTGGAAATGTGTGTGTAATAAAGAAGACAGCCGGGCCGGTTGAACTTGGAACACTGGTTTAATTTAAACGTCAGCATGCAACGATGACAAATTCCCAGCATGCAAAGAGGCAACAGATACATTTCGCCACAGACGTGACATTGCCATTTTATGCACGGCTACGGTTCACGCAGAGTTTCACTTCTCACATAAAAGGCAATGAGTTACAAATTGCAAGTAATAAGCGTCCTATTGCCTGCAATAGAAATGGTTTTTCCACGTCGTCCGTTCAACCGAAAGTACCACAATAAGTAGGACGTCTCAAACCACACACACACAGAGAGAGAGAGAGAGAGATGGATTTTTAATCGTGAACGACCACGAGAGCCAGTCAAGCACCAGGTGAGATGAAGAGCTGTCCTGTGCACAAAGGACACTGTTGTTGTGGTGGTGGTGGGGGGTGAGGGAGGCAGCAGCCATTTTGTTGCAAGTGTGTGCAAACCAAGGGGGAGGGCTCTTTGGCCAACGTGGAAGCCGCCCCGGGTCAAGGGAAGGACCCACGCGCCGGTCGGAGGGCTGGCCGCGTGGGGGCGGAGCCCGAAACAAAGCCGAGGTTGCGGAGGGCAGGTGTGCGGAAATGGGAGCGTGGAGTCCCATCGTGGAGAACCCAACGTGCACCAACCTTTAGAACCCAATCTTAGTCCAGATCCCTTTAAAGGGCCAGCAATTGCTCTCAAACGCAGGCCGGCCCTTTAAGGGGCTCGGTTTACAGACAATCCGTTCCCCAGGATGGGGTTACGACCTCCATCGACCAATCAGAAAGCAGTGCCCAGCCTCCACAACCAAGCCAGTAACAGGGATAGAGAATAGAGAAGGACTGGAGGCAGGTGGATCCATGCTTGGTTTACTCACCTTCCCTACCTCTATCTATCCATCCATCCATTATCTCCTTCCTTCCTTCCTTCCTTCCTCCGTTCTTCGCCTCTCAAGCTGTTTGGGGCACAGAACGTGTTTAAGTAGGAAGCGGAAGGCGCCGCCTCGCAACACACGGGTGGGACCATGACACAGAGGGGACACAGGTATACACAGCACGAGCAGCCGAGACGAGGACAGCGGAAGCTTCCGGCGCTGCTGAAGAAATGTCCTATAGGAGCCCTGAGATGGTGGAGAGTATCTGCAGGTGGTTGAAGCCGCTCCAGCTCTGTGTCTTATAGGACGTTTCTTTTGGCAAAGTTTCTTTTTGCCCGGACGGGGCAGTTGGGGGGGCGGGGTAGCGCGTGCCTTTTAGTTAGGGCTGCCGGGGCGGGGCCACTTGTCACATAGCAACGGTTTCCAGGGGCGTCGGCGGCGACGACAGAAGACGGGACCAGAGGAGGGGTGCCGAGGGAGCAGGGGCAGGCGAGAGCGGCGGTGGAGGAGGAGCTGAGTACTAGCGGGGTGGGAGGGGCGATGCGCGAGCATTCAGACACACACAGACACTCCTGTCACCACATGGCACGGAACCGGCACCATCAGCCCCAACGCCAACCTCATTCGCACGGTTTTACAAACGGGCGGAGCCCCACGCTGCAGAGGCGGGGCGGGGTGGGGCGTGAAAGTGGAGCAAGGTTGGGGTTGGGTGGTGGCCAAAGTGGAGGCGTCGGGGTCTTTACGGTTACCTTGATGACGAACTTGATGAGAACGAACCGCCTTCACCTCGGCGGCGCGTCCTGGAGAAGCGCGGACCTGTTTCAGTCGGAACAGGCGAGTCAGTGAGGACCCCACACACACACCCACAGACACACACACACACACACACACACACACACACCACGGCCGGTAGAGGTGCGCTGCCCGACTTCTAATCTTCGAAAGCGAGGACCCCTTACCCAACTTACCCCGGCCACACATGGCGGGGTCACACACAGGTTCACTTCCTGCGGTCGCCCGTCCAACTTCCGCAGCGTACATGTTCCCATCGTGCACACATTCTTTATTGTTGGTTACACGTAACAACATACGCTAGAAAAAGATGACATCGTGGAAAGAACGTCATGAAAAGCCTGGATACAATCACAGAGGTCGAGAGAGAGAGAGCGAGAAGATGATGATGATGATGAAGAGGAGGAGCAAATTAAGGCGGCGTGAGCAGCAGATGAACAGAAACTGGTCTAAACTCTCTCACTGTCGTTTAATCTCATTGCACAGTCACATTCACTCAGGACTACATTCTGTCCCTATAAGGTTAAAAAAAAAAAAGATTTCGAAATTCAGGAGATTATAATTTGGCCTTGAACGTTTTCGTGTTCAGTGACACTGCTGAATCTACAACGTTTTAGAACAAGCACACCCTTCTACAGATTTACAAAATTAAAAATATAGAAACAAAGTCACAAAAAACATCAAATGAAATGAACAGTGAAAAGATGCATGTAAAAATCCTACTAAAATTACTGTTTTATATATAAAAAAAAAAAAAAAAAAAGAAAGAGAGAAATGAACATGGCAGTTTGGTACTGGAGTGCCATCCTCGGATTGGCTAATGTGGGCCACACCCGCCTCCGGTAGGATGTCACCGGGCCACATCCTGGCAGAGGCCAAGTCACAGTGTCTTTCAGCGTTCTAAACCGGTGGGGTGGGGACGGGGTGGCCATGGAAAAGGCGGCTCCAGTTTTTTGTGTGTTTATGCATACATTAAGCTTCGTAACTTTTGTATAGCTGTCTGCGCCCACAGTAAGCACAAACACACACACACACACACAGACACACACCATGTCCAGAACCCCAGGGTACAAAACACACACAAAACGAACCCGACTGACACCCCAAGCCCGGCTCTGAGTCACGCCCCCTTCAGTGCAGACTCACACACACACACACACACTTCACAGCTACATTTCACATCTTACAAATCTCAGAAATTAAGGTGAATGTTAAAAAAAAAAAAAAAAAAAAAAAAACCATAAGAGCTTGGACAGTGGCTTTAGTGTCCTGCTAGTATTAAAAATTAAAAACGAAATAAAAACCTGCACCGAGAGAGTGAACAGAACCAAAGTTGGGGTCCAGAACAAAACCCTCCCCCACACACACACACACACTAACAAACTCACACCACAGCCAGACTGCAGGGTTGAGAGGGTGGGAGAGGGGGTGGAGCTCAGACGGGGCAGGGGGTCAGAGGTCAGAGGACAGCGGGGCTATCGGTAAGGGGTCTCGGGTGTGTGCAGGGGGAGGTCGGAGCGGCGCAGGAGGGTCTCCTTGCGCGACGGTGGCGGCAGCGGCGGCTCATACACACGGGGCGTGGCCATGGCGATGGCGGCGGGGGGCGGAGGGGCAGCGGCGGCAGGGGGCGGGGGCAGCACTGGCCTGAGGGTGTCCAGGGTGGCCACGGGCTGGGCGGACACGGTTGGCACACCGGGTACGGTGGGCAGGGCGGAGATGGTGGGCATCGCCGCCAGTGGGTTGGGGGACTGGAAGGCGTACTGGTACTGCGGGTACTGCTGCAGCTGCTGGTACTGCTGGTAGTACTCGGCGTAGTACCTAATACCACAGAGGAGACACACACACACACACACACACACACACACACGAGTCAGGGACCCCATAGAGTACATTTTTTTAAAGGACCCCATAACAACCTCAAACTTACACCCTACCCCATTCACATTTACAGCATTTAACCGACGTCCTTATACAGAGCGTATTACAATCAGTAGTTACAGGGACAGTCCCCCCCTGGAGACACTCAGGGTTAAGTGTCCTGCAGGGTTTGAACCTGGGTCTTCTGGTTCATGGGCGAGTGTGTTACCCGCTAGGCTACTAGCACCCTACTCCTATCTGAGAGCACAACATATGCAGCACGGTGTGTGCTGTGGGGACCCATGTTGAAAACTGCCTTATGGGGACTTTCTCGGGTTTATTGCACACCTGGCCATGGGGTCTTCGTCCTGCGCACCATCTTCAGCTCGCCCAGATGGTGTGGGGAGCAAGGCGCGGCGTTTGGCTCTTTGGTACATGAAGGGCTTCATCACAGGGTCCGGCAGGAGGGGGGCGGACCTTCTCAGGGGACTGCGGTCCCGCTCGGCGGGCTTGCCGCTCGTCTGCTGCTCGGCCATGACCTGTTGGCCCTGGGCGATGTAATGGGCGCGTGCAGCCTCAAAGATGGCCGCCGGGTCGGCGCTGGCTGTCAGGGCGCCGTAGGCGGGCGTGGCTGCGGTGTAGAGTGCGGGAGCCATCGTGTAGGCCGGGTTAACGGCAGCAGCCGCGGCAGCCGGCACCTCCATTCCGGGCGGGGCGAGGAAGACTGGGTTGGCTACCGCAGGAGTGTACATCTGAGGCCCGTACGCCGCGGCGGCCGCAGCCGCGGCCACCGCAGCTCCGCCCGTCACCTGGCCATAGGCCAGGGCGGGGCTAACCGAGCCGTACATCTGTGCAGCGGCCGCCGGGTTGAGCGCTGCGGCCGCGGCCGCCTGATTGGCCACAGAGCCGTAGATCTGGTTGGCGACACTGCCGTACACCTGGCTGGCGAGGGCGCCGTACACGGCCGGAGTCACCGCCGGATTCTCCGCCCGTCCGCCGCCCGTGGTGAGTCCGGTGAGCGCCGCGTACGTGGGGTCGAAGGTGGTCGTGTTGTAGACGGAGTTGTGCACGCTCTGCTGCACCTGCAGGGGGAGCCCCGCCGCCGCGGCCGCCGCCGCCGCCAGCACGGCCGCCTGGCTCTGGTACTGCTCCAGCGTGGTCTTGCCCGACGGGCATTCGCCGGCGTAGTGGCCCTGCTTCCCGCAGCTGACGCAGGGGATCTTGCCGGTCGGCGCCTGCTTGTTGGGCTGCACTTTGGAGAGCTCCACCGACAGCGGGCGGCCCTTGAAGGAGGTGCCGTGGAGAGCTTCGATGGCCTGCAGAGCGTCCTCCTTGTTCTCCATGTGCACAAACGCATAGCCTGGTCCAGGAAAGAGAGAGAATTTTTAGTAGTTACAGGGACAGTCCCCACCTGGAGACACTCAGGGTTAAGTGTCCTGCTCAGGGACACGATGGTAGTAAGTGGGGTTTGAACCTGGGTCTTCTGGTTCACCCACACCTACCAGACCAAGTTCAATTCAAAAGTATAAGAACAACTCAAATGTCATGTTTTAGCACCTCGTGATTGGGATGAACGATGACACCTCCCACTAGCTTCCCAGCTAATCCTCAAAAAGAAGTTCAACTGTACTGGGGGGACTTTATGATGTATAATTAGGAAAAGAGAAGCGACTGGGTGTGGCCTGGAGGGCGGGGCTAAACGCCGCAGGCCTCCTGCTTGGGGGATCCCGTTGTAAATGGCTTGGTACGGTTGAGAAGGCTAATCCCGCTACCTGAAGACCCACCTTGGGCGTTAACCACTGGTATCAGGATCCATGACTGATCTATTATTAGAAGCGTTGGTGGCTATGAGAACAATGTGCCGTTTACTCCTTTCGTGAGTGACCCCTCCGGACCCCTCCCCCTCCCCGACTATATTTAGGAGTTGCAGGAAGACCTCCACCCAGCCTCCAGACGCTGGGGCCACCTTCTCAAATTCAGGAGCAGGGATGCCGAAGCCATGACAGAAGACCTTCCGTCTGGAGCGCTCCAACAACAGCATCACCTTTCCAGCTTTAGCGTCCGCGTCCGCTACGAGAGTCAAATCGCCGTCTTACATCGTTCTCACCTTTGACCTTGTCGCACTCCAGCACTTTGCCAAAGGTCTGGAACAATTCCTGGAGGTCTTCGGTGGTGCACATGCTGCTCAGGTTACCCACAAACACTTTGGTGGAGTGGAGGGGACGGCCGCGGGACTCCTCCACCACCAGGTTGCGTCCGCGGAACTCGCGGCCGTTCAGCTCGCGGATGGCGCGCTCGGCCGCGCCCTCGCCCTGCAGGTGCACGAAGGCGAACTGGCGCAGCACGCTGCAGCTCACCACCTGGCCGTACGACTCGAAGATGGCCGACAGCTCCTCCTGGCTGGTGTCCAGCGCCAGGTTCCCCACAAACAGCTTCACCGTGTGGCTCTTGTCCATCGTGCTACTGTGGGGCCGGAGAGTGAAGATGAAGAGTCAGGAAGTTACGGCTGGACCCTGGAACACTGACCGTTCAAACGCAACGTTTCACAATCTAAACTGGAGTATTTTACACCGTGCAAACATTTACAGCATTTACCTTATCCAGAGCGACTTACAATCAGTAGTTACAGGGACAGTCCCCCCCTGGAGACACTCAGGGTTAAGTGTCTTGCTCAGGGACACGATGGTAGTAAGTGGGATTTGAACCTGGGTCTTCTGGTTCACAGGCGAGTGTTTTACCCGCTAGGCTACTACCACCCCCAAACGCCCTACTGGGCTACTACACCCCCACCCCCCACTGGGCTACTACCACCCCACCCCACTGGGCTACTACCACCCCCAAACACCCTACTGGGCTACTACCCCCCCCACTGGGCTACTACCACCCCCAAACACCCTACTGGGCTACTACCCCCCCCACTGGGCTACTACCACCCCCAAACACCCTACTGGGCTACTACCCCCCCCCACTGGGCTACTACCCCCCCCAAACACCCTACTGGGCTACTACCCCCCCCAAACACCCTACTGGCCTACTACCCCCCCCAAACACCCTACTGGCCTACTACCCCCCCCACGCCCTACTGGGCTACTACCCCCACCACGCCCTACTGGGCTACTACCACCCCCAAACACCCTACTGGGCTACTACCACCCCCAAACACCCTACTGGGCTACTACCACCCCCAAACACCCTACTGGGCTACTATCACCCTATATACCAAACGTGTCAATATACCTAAACTATGCATCTTTAAACAGGAGTTGGTGAGAAGAAAGCCTAGCTGAAACCTGTTCTACGGATGTTAAAGGTCACCTCCTCATCAGATTCCTCTTGTAAGTCGCTGTGGATAAAAGTAAAGTAAAGATTGCGCTAATGTGGAACGTCATCGTTAAAAATAAAGCTCGCGTGTGAGTGACGTCATGCGCTGGTCACCGACCGATACATTGCATCGTTACCAATATCGTTACCACGATATCAGCAGATAAGAGCTACTTTCCAACCAGGGTTCCGCCTCGACGTTTCGCCACGAGAACCAGCACGTGCTGATCGGATCGTTAATAAATCGGCGGACAGAAACAGTCGGATCGACGCGATGACGCGGCAGCTGCGCGACGTAAACACGCGGCGACAGAAAGTCGCGGTTCGACGTTAACGGGACAAGACCCGCGGGGTTTATTTTTTTCGTTTTTTAATCTGCCAACATTTCTCCAGTGACGCGCCGCGACGCTCCGGAACCCGCGATGGGTCGTTTGGTTAAAAAAAACCCTGATTTCGGGAAGCGGATCGATAACTCGCCCCCGATCTGTACCCGAGGTTGGAGCACTAAACCGGGAACAGGAAGCGACGTCCCGCGCCGTAAATCACCGCCGTGATTATAACGACAACCGCGGAGTCACAAAGAGGAGAATCTTCCATCTTACCGAAGCGGCGCAGCGTTTCAAAATGGTCGGTGCACTTCCGTTACGCGGAGACACGGGATTTACTGACCAATGAGAGACGAGCGCGGCGCCACGCTGGAGGTCCGAACCTACTCACACACACACACACTCACACACACACACACACTCACACACACACACACACACACACACACTCCACTAATACACAAAACCACCAGCCCAGCACCCTCATACACACACACACACACACTTACACTCATACTTCACTAATACACAAACCCACCCAGCACCCTCATATACACACACACACACACACACACACACTCAAACACACACACACACACTCCACTAATACACAAACCCACCCAGCACCCTCACACACACACACACACACACACACACACTCCACTAATACACAAACCCACCCACCCAGCACCCTCATACACACACACACACACACACTTACACTCATACTTCACTAATACACAAACCCACCCAGCACCCTCATACACACACACACACACACACACTTACACTCATACTTCACTAATACACAAACCCACCCACCCAGCACCCTCATACACACACACACACACACACTTACACTCATACTTCACTAATACACAAACCCACCCAGCACCCTCATACACACACACACACACACTTACACTCATACTTCACTAATACACAAACCCACCCAGCACCCTCATACACACACACTTACACTCATACTTCACTAATACACAAACCCACCCAGCACCCTCATACACACACACTTACACTCATACTTCACTAATACACAAACCCACCCACCCAGCACCCTCATACACACACACACTTACACTCATACTTCACTAATACACAAACCCACCCAGCACCCTCATACACACACACTTACACTCATACTTCACTAATACACAAACCCACCCAGCACCCTCATACACACACACACACACACTTACACTCATACTTCACTAATACACAAACCCACCCAGCACCCTCATACACACACACTTACACTCATACTTCACTAATACACAAACCCACCCAGCACCCTCATACACACACACTTACACTCATACTTCACTAATACACAAACCCACCCAGCACCCTCTCACACACACACTCACACACACACATTCCACTAATACACAAACCCACCCACCCCTTCCTGGCGGGGTCTCCATGCGTACTGCATCACCCTCATACACACTTACACTCATACTTCACTAATACACACACACACACACACAGAGACACTCATACTTCACTAATACACACACACACAGAGACACTCATACTTCACTAATACATTTACTTTACTTTATTTTGCTTTTATCCAAAGCGACTTACAGGAGGACGACACCAGTAATTCTCATTCGATTTCTATAGATTTTGAGTTTACAAAACCCACCCACCCAGCACCACCCTAAGGGTGGTATTAGCCTAGTGGGTAACACACTTGTTACCCAGGTTCAAACCCCACTTACTACCATTGTGTCCCTGAGCAAGACACTTAACCCTAAATTGCTCCAGGGGGGGACTGTCCCTGTAACTACTTGACTGTAAGTCGCTCTGGATAAGGCCGTCTGGTAAATGCTGTAAATGTAAATGTAAACAAAAAATAAGAGCCCTGATAAGGCCTAACTTGTCAGCAAAGAGCATGCTCGGAGGTTGTGCTAGGTTGTGTGTAAGTGTTAGATTTGTCTGAAATACTTTTTGAATAAGCGGGTTTTCAACTGCTTCTTGGTGTTAGTAGTCTCGGCTAGTCGAATGGAGGAGGACAAGTTGCTCCACCAGCCAGGGACAATAACGGAGAACAGAGTTGATTAGAATCGGAGACCCAGTGAAGAGGGAATTTTCAGTGTCATTTCGTTTGCAGATCTGAGAGAGCGTGCAGGAGTGTAGCTGGCTAGTATTGTGTTGATGTAGGAGGGCGCAGTTCCATTTACAGCCCTGTAGGCAGCATCAAGGACTTGAACTCAATGCGAGCAGCTACCGGGAGCCGGTGGAGAGAGGTGAGAAGAGGCGTAACATGTTTCGGTTGATTGAAGATGATATGGGCTGCCATATTTTGGATCATCTGGAGTGGTTTTATGGTGACTGCAGAGGCTCCAGCCAGGAGAGAGTTACAATAGTCGAGTTTCGAGATGACCATTGCCTGGACAAGGAGCGCGCGCACACACACACACACACACACACACACACACACTCATACTTCACTCACACACATACTTCACTAATACACATACACACACACTCATACTTCACTAATACACATACACACACACACACACATACTTCACTAACACACACTCATACATCACTAATACACACACACACACACACACACACACACACGCATACTTCACTCACACACATACTTCACTAATACACACACACACACTAATACACACACATACTCGCACATGGCGAGATTTAGAGGACGAGATTTATTATCACGTCTGATCACAGCACTACAGGTTTGACGGTAGAATTTATTTTATGAAATGTTACATTAAATCGCACGTTACTTCAAATTCAGAGACTTCTACAGCAGGAGCTGCGCGTGGTTCTCTGACTGGTGAATAATTCTGGAACGATAAATCATCACATCGGAATCATTTATAGATGTTGAACAGCCAGGAACCTTTAACGGCATAATAATACATTCAGACTTTTATGGAATTCGTTTCTGATTGAAGAGGCTGCATGAGCCGGGCTGGTCCAGGCTGGTCCAGGGTCTCCACGAGGGGCCTGGTACAACCAGGCAGAAGCTGAGATCCAAAAACCGGAACGATGGGAGGGCGACTCTTCATCACAGGTTGGCGGTGGTCTTGCGGCCTTTCCCTGCGACTGGCCGGTCCCGCTCCTCCCAGATGGTGACGCCGTCACAGGCGCACATCTGTTTGGGGTTCTGGAAGAGTCCGGAGGAGCGAGCGATGATCCCGCACGCCAGCCTGGATCCGGGGAAACAAGGTCGCTCAGCCAGTCTATCACGTAGCCTACAGGCGAAGGTTCTAAAGAGGTTCTGATTACAGCGCTGGTTCTCTGTGCAGCCGTATTTATTCACAAAGCACCTCAACACGACAAAGGAGCTGTACGTTAGCATTAAATTACCAGGAACAAAAAGTTCATTAAAAATAAAGACTGAAAAAAAAAAAATTAGTAAAAAATATTGGTAGTAGCCTAGTGTGTAACACACTCGCCTATGAACCAGAAGACCCAGGTTGAAACCCCATCGTGTCCCTGAGCAGGGACAACCCTGAGTGTCTCCGGGGGGGGACTGTCCCTGTAACTCGCTGTGGATAAGGGCGTCTGGTAAATGCTGTAAATGTAAATATTGATCCTGCAGCCTCTGTTACGACTTACACGGTTACGCATTTTGTTTCCAGCATGACTGTTAAGTTCTGTTGGTTCAGGAAGGACATCATGGTGGATCCAGGCTTCTATTACTGCACTTCATTTTAATTAAAGCAATAAAACACGACCTGAGCCTGCAAGTTTACGTCAGTTGTCGTGTTCTTTCAGCATTCTGGGTTACGAAGCATCGTAAAAAAGTTTCACGGTCGCTTTTTATCGTTCACTTCAAAGGATCGCTGGACGAATCATTTAAAAAAAAAAAAAGAATCGCTTGGGACAGGCCTAGCTCTGATGCAGGTTTACCTGTCCCCAGAGTTTCCCGTCACACTGGAGAGCGGGTGGCCGCCCCTCCCCAGGTCGTCCTCGCCAGAGTCTACGACCAGAGAACGGCCAATCACATCCCAGACCTAAAAACACCAAGCGGGAACACGCACAACCTCTCATATCGGGACAAGCAAACCTAACAGCGTTAAATTGTTCCCCAGCGCGTGTGTGTGTGTGTGTTACCTTCAACTGGGTGTCCTCCAGGCGAAACGAAGCCCTACCATCTGCTCCAGCCAGGACGTTGCCCAGATCGCCAACATGCTGCAGGGAAGCTTAGGGTCATTTTAAAAAAATTTTTCCTTGCGTGCAAAAAAAAAAAAGGTGACAGCAGTTACGAAATCGCTGTAAAAAAAATTATATTGATTTGATGTACAGGGTGGCCCATTTATATGGATCCACCTTAATAAAATGGGAATGGTTGGTGATATTAACGTCCTGTTTGTGGCACATTAGTATATTTGAGGGGGCAAACTTTTCAAGATGGGTGGTGACCATAGTGGCCATTTTGAAGTCGGCCATCTTGAATCCAACTTTTGTTTTTTCAATAGGAATAGGGTCATGTGACACATCAAATTTATTGGTAATTTCACAAGAAAAACAATGGTGTGCTTGGTTTTAATGTAACTTTATTCTTTCATGAGTTATTTACAAGTTTCTGATCACTTATAAAATGTGTTCAATGTCACCAACCATTCCCGTTTTATTAAGGTGTATCCATATAAATGGCCCTCCCTTTTATTCATTCACATCTGCACCGTTAACTGGCCACTTGTAATCGGCCGGTAAAATACCACCATATATTTCCGCTTTGGTATTTTCGCACATGCAATTCACCGTACCCGCTCCGAATCTTCTGGGGCACCGTGCACTTTGCCATGAGGATTGAAGTGGTCTCCACAACTGCAACACAAGATCAGTCTAGTCTTCATGTGCAGACTAGTACACAGACACGGCTCTGCACAACCGAAACGTTCACCGGAAACTAAATTACGGCAAAAGCCGCCATTCTTGTACCTGAGACAGCCGCGGGTGAGGTCGCCCAGCTCGTGAACGTGCAGGCCATGGGGTCCGGGCTTCAGCCCATCGATGGTGCCGTCCACCAGGCAGCGGCCCTCCGACAGCTGCAGGAAACGCACCACGCCCTGCACCACGCCGCCGCCGGACAACATGGCCACTGCCACACCCAGGTCTGAGGCGCAAGACGCCAGTAAACACGCGTCATCCGGAGAATAACGCAGAAACCGCGTCCCCGCGCACAGACCCACCCTGCTCACGGCCCCCCACGCCCTTCAGGACGGCCCGGCGTCCCGTCCTCTCGATTACGTCCTGCACCTCCCGCGACGTCAGGCTGGACTCCACCAACACCTGCTCGCCCGCCAGGTCTATCTGCACCGCCTGGACTCCTACAGACACAAAGCATGAAACCTCGAGCTCCGGGGACGGGCCTGATGCAGGCGAGGGACGCTCGCTGACCTGGCGTCCCCTCCAGCGCGCCCCTGACCGCCTGCACACAGCTGCTGCAGGTCATCTGCACCGCAAACTCCAGCTGGGAGAACACCGGGAACAAGAAGTCAGCGGCATCGCATTACGCATGACGTAACAAAATGATCTAGATATACAGGACACCTTCTCATTCATTGTGTTTTCTTTATCTTCATGACCATTTACGTTGGTAGGTTCTCACTGAAGGCATCAAAACTATGAATGAACACATGTGGAGTTATGTACTTAACAAAAAGTGGAGACCTGGCCTCCACAGTCACCGGACCTGAACCCAATCCAGATGGTTTGGGGTGAGCTGGACCAACAAGTGCTAAACACCTCTGGGAACTCCTTCAAGACTGTTGGAGAAGCATTTCAGGTGACGACCTCTTGAAGCTCATCGAGAGAATGCCAAGAGTGTTCAAAGCAGTAATCAGAGCAAAGAAACTAGAATATAAAACATGTTTTCACTTATTTCACTTCACTTTTTTGTTAAGTACAGAACTCCACATGTGTTCATTCATAGTTTTGCTGCCTTCAGTGAGAAGAAAACACGTTGAATGAGAAGGTGTCCAGATGTTTGGCCTGTACTGTATGTGTGTGCGTGTATATATAACCGCCTATATTTAATGTTTCTTTATTCGTTATAGACCTCCATACCATCACTAGGCCTTCCCCAGATTACTTGATAAACTAGGTAAGAAATTCAAATTCATTCATTGCAATTTTCTTAATTTCACATTATTAAGTGTGGAATAACGACATCAGAAGCGCTGCGAACGACAACATTTATTCACACACATCAACATATCTGTGTATTATTAAAAGTTTAATGCAGCACAATACAACGTAATTCTGATTTATAATGAAAATAAAAGCACGCAGCTGCCTTCATCCAGTTTGAAACAGTAGCGGTCAACGACGAATGTTATTAAATTATATAATAATAATAATAAACTAAACATCAAACCTTAACAGTTTTGTCCGTTTCCATTTTGCCTATCGTGACACTTCCGGGGTGTCACATGACAACGAGTTTTTCCGTTTGTCAAAATAAAAGTCCCGTCCCTTTATTTTAAATATGGCCGCTGAGGCGCAGAATGCGGGTTTATAAAAAGGTCGCCAAATTAAAAGCCAGTTTGAAGCAGCTCTGTTGTCAGGTAATCCCTGATGAGTTTTACGGCGGCTCGGCGAGGTGTGAGGGGAAGGCGAGGCCTTTCTGCTCCGCATGGCGCCTCCAGTGCTCGTCCTCCTCCTCGTGTGTGAGGTAGCGGCGGCCCATGCGCTGTTCGAACTCCCGCAGGTCACACCACAGCTGATAGTTCTGGGGAAAGAGCGGCGAAGCCCTCGGTTACATGCGTGGATAAAGCAGTGGGGGTGTGACAGGGGTGTGGCGTGCGGTGGCACCTGGAGCCAGGCGTGTCCCATGGCCTTCCCCACGCTGAACCTGCGCCTCACCACCACCTGCAGCAGGTTATTAATGAGGTTCACCGCTGATGGAGAAAGAAGAGCAGCTTTCAAACAGCTTTCGATGCCATTGTGCTATTTCAATGTTTCCTAATCATTTTAATAACATGGTTGGCCAAATGCATGAGAAAAATTATTATTTGCAATACTTCTGGGTTGCCAATTACACTCGGTATACTAGCATCATCAATAAAATATTAAACCCAACTACAATGGACAGGCTAAAGCTGCCTTGTAAAACGTCGAGTGACCTAAATTCATTTTTAGATTCTGAACGCATGCCAGCGTGTCATTTATTATGCCACATTCCAACATAGTTTTTACATTAGCTAGTCACCCACTTGCTAAAGCTGGTGTAACATTACTACATTCATTCAATTATTACATTCATAAAGGTGGGTTTTTTTTTTCGTACCGAGGGTTTAGAACTCACTTTTTCCATTTGCACCAATAGTTTGATGGTTGTGACGGTGAAACGGCTGACACCATGATCAGTCCCTCCAGGAACTCTGATCACAGCAATTTACGCAAATTCAGCCGATCGATTGCGTTTTTGCACCTTTAACAGCACATCCTGATTGTCAAATCACTGCAGCCTTTTTGCAATTTTGACCTATCACAGCACATCCTATATCTTTTTAGGTATTGATACGCGTCCTGCTGCGTCCAGGCCTCAAGTTCAGCGACCACTCTGGCATCCGCTTCTCGGGACCTATTTATACTAGACGGCCACTCTGTCACAACTTTTCACTAAAGTTGACACAAATTCATGCATTCTAGATCGAAAACAATCCCAAAAGCCTCCATCCATGAAGCTCCGCCCCACGTGCCTCACCCTCCAATGAAACGAGAGACCACAGCTGGCGTGGGTACATGAAGGCCGCGTTGGTGATCTGCTGGGCCACGTCCTCGTCCTCGTTGAAGGGGAAGGTCCCGCTCAGGCTGACGTAGAGGATGACGCCCACCGCCCACATGTCCAGCGAGCGGTTGTAGCCGTGGTCGCGGACGACCTCGGGCGCCAGGTACGCCGGCGTCCCCACCAGCGAGCGCCGGAACGATTTCTCGCCGATGATGCGCGCGAAGCCGAAGTCGCACAGCTTGACCTGCAGTCCAGGAGAGACCAGGACCTCACCGCCGAGCGGAGGAGCCGGACACCAGGACGGGAGCTGCCGGACGCACTCACCTGAGGGAAGGGCTCCGGGGAGGCCAGCAGCACGTTCTCCGGCTTCAGGTCGCAGTGGGCGATGTGCTTCAAGTGCAGGTACCGCAGGGCCTCCAGGATCTGCACGCCACGGTGAAGAACGTTTCATCTTCCGCCCGAGAAGGAGTCGCGTTTAAATAAACCCCGCCCACCTGGGTGACAAGGAACCGAGTGTTCCGTTCCGGCAAGCGGCCATTCTCGTTGGAGAGGATCATCTCCAGCATGTCTCCGTGCAGCTTCTCCATGACAACGAAGACCAGCTCCGCCGTCTCAAACATGGCCTCCAGGAAAATCACCCCGAGGTGAGACAGGGTCTACAGAGACACGACCCAGGAGGGGTGAGCAACGTATGGAACAGCCCACCATGACGTGGACCACAGAAGCCAGGCTGACCTGCAGAATGGCCACCTCGTTCCTCGTCTGCCTCTCCAGCTTGGTGGGGAACCGGGACTTGTCCACCACCTTGACCGCAACTTGTCTTCCGGACTGTCTGTGTGCACCTGAGAGAACCGGAGCCACGTCACACATCCAAAAACTCTAGCTGCTGCAGCATATATGAGAATATCCTACTTTTCTAACACTCCCATCCATATCAAGGACATTTTGCCATAAAGACTGACAAATAACAGGATCTCTAGAACGTGGACCAGGTGCTTCTCCACTGCACCCAATATTAATACGCAACAATACACAGCTCTAATAAAAGAAACGAGTTCTCGCACGTCCTCACCTCCATAGACGATCCCAAACTGCCCCGAACCCAGAACCTCTTCTGAGAAGATCTGATACACGGCGCCGATGTCCTGAAAACACACGTTTCTGTAGGCTTTGCTACGGTTTGACGTGTCCACGTGTTTTATTTCGCCCGGTCTCACCTGCGCCTCTTCATCCTGGGGCCCGTTACCTGTCGGACAGAAGCGCATGGTTGTATGAGGAGCGTTTTCTGGACGGAGAGGAGGCCCGGCCCCCCACCCACCCACCCAGCGCCTCCGGACTCACCACCGCCCTGGACGGGCATCAGCGCCGACCGTATGGCCGACTCCCACTCCCGGCCCTCGTCGGCCGCGCCCACGCAGTACACCAGGGCGGCGGTCGCCAGCTCGAACGAGTGCGGGCCGCCGGGCTCGGTCAGCTGGCCCCGCCCTCGGACCTGCAGCACCTCTGAGAGGGCGAGCTCCTGGGTGGAGGCAGGCGGGTCGAGGCGGTTAGTCGCGTTTTATTTGGCGCCCGGCACGATGAAATGGTGGAGCACCTTGAAGTACTTGTTACTGCTCTCGTCCTGATACAGCGTGATGCTCCTCCCATCCAGGATCCAGTAATGGCGTTTTCTCTGGGGGAGAAGAAGAGAGTTAACCACTTCCTGCGGAAGGGAAGGGAAGTGGCGGCCCAGCGGATCAGGGACACGTAAATACAGAGGACACGTTCCGCTGTGTGCAGTGCTGCCTCGTGCGGAACTGGACCTATTCACCGCGGCGGCGGGTGGTGCGGGGAGCGTGGAGGGTAAATTGATGCGGTAAGGTGTGGCCATTTTTTGGTAGTACTGCAGGAAGCACGACCTCCTGGGGCGAAAGGGGGCTGGATTTTCCCAGTTCTGGGGTTTAAAGTGAAGTGATACACAGCAGCACAGCACACGGTGCACACAGTGAAATTTGTCCTCTGCATTTAACCCATCACCCTTGGTGAGCAGTGGGCACCATGACAGGCGCCCGGGGAGCAACTTCCTTGACCGCTAGGCCACCACTGCCCCCAAATTCAATTCTCCGTGTGTGAACTTGCTAATAGAACGTACGACCAGTGCAGAATTCTGCCTTTAATTCTACTCCATGTACAGCATAAGAATGTTTTAGCTGGAGATGTAACTTGGTTGATGGGTAAGTCCTTGATGGCCGAGCGTGTGTGCGCACCAGCGAGTCCGTGTCGGTGTGATGCAGCAACCAGCCCTCCTTCAGCACCCCGCCGCCGCCGCCATGCCGCTTCGTGTGCCGCACGGACTGCACCACGCGCTGGAGCGGGATGTTGCTGCTGAAGCACGGGCTGCCGGAGAGAGAGAAGAACAACTTCGAAACGTCCCAGCGCAGGGGCCGGGCCCGCTTTCAAGCTCAGGGGCCACGGCGACAGATCCAGACATATCGGACAGAAACATAAAAACGGCATTACGGCGTTGATATTTAGTGAGACGTGAGATGTTCAGCTCCATCTGCGCCTAATGCACCATCTGGTGGAACACCAGGGTGGTAGTAGCCTAGTGGGTAACACACTCGGCTATGAACCAGAAGACCCGGGTTCAAACCCCACTTACTACCATTGTGTCCCTGAGCAAGACACTTAACCCTGAGTGTCTCCAGGGGGGGACTGTCCCTGTAAATACTGACTGTAAATCGCTCTGGATAAGGGCGACTGGTAAATGCTGTAAATGTAAATGCCACCACTTCATTTTGGCAATTCTATACCCCTCTTCAGCGGGCGGGGCGTGGCCCCCGGGCCGTAGTTGGCCCCCCTGGCCGAGTGTGTACCTGATGGCTGCTGGCTGCTGCAGCTCGTCCGACTCGGGCAAGCCTCGCTTTGGGCAGAGCTCCTCGTACAGGTCGTTCACCGACTGCACCGGCACGCCCAGGTCCACGCCGTCATCCGCCAGCAGCGGCTCGTAGTCCGAGCTCCTGGCACCTAGTCGTACGACACGCTCTCGTCACGCCCGTACACGCTCGCCGTGCGCACGCTGAGCGGTAAATAGATCTCTCCATGAATTGTTCGGTCCAGGTCACCATCATGGGTGTCAGATGTCTTACCGTCCCCATTGGTGGCCTTCCTGTCCCCCAGGCAGTCGTTGGGAATAAGAGATTGGCAGCGTCGGTGGCAGTTTAATTTACAGTCTGTGGGACAGAACGCACACACACACAAACACACGTGCAAATTAACCCTTTAAATCGCCACTGTGGACACCCACGGCGTCGGCAGAAAGCCTGACGAAGAACTGAGTCTGAACCATCACGTTGCTGCGATCTCCAGATCCTGCAGGTTCACTCTCTACAGCATTCGTAAGATTCGGCCTTTTCTCTCGCAACAGGCAACGCAGCTCCTCGTCCAGGCAATGGTCATCTCCAAACTGGACTATTGTAACTCTCTCCTGGCTGGAGCTCCTGCAGTCACCATAAAACCACTCCAGATGGTCCACAATGGTCCTCATCTTCAACCAGCCGAAACACACCCACATCCCGGAAGCTGCTCGCATCGAGTTGATCCTTGATGCTGCCTACAGGGCTGTAAATGGAAGTTCACCCTCTTACACCAACACACTACTAGCTACCGGGTGGTAGTAGCCTAGTGGGTAAGACACTTGCCAATGAACCAGAAGACCCAGGTTCAAACCTCACTTACCACCATCGTGCCCTTGAGCAGGACACTTAACCCTGAGTGTCTCCAGGGGGGGACTGTCCCTGTAACTACTGACTGTAAGTCGCTCTGGATAAGGACGTCTGATAAATGCCGTAAATGTAAATGTAGATGCCCTCTCAGATCCGCAAACGAAACGAGACTAAAAATTCCCTCTTCACGGGGTCTCCGATCCCAATCGACTCTGTTCTCCTTTATATATATTCGTCCAGCAGTTAACAATTCCCAGCATGCTCTATTCCTGACAAGTTGGGCCTTATCAGGACTCTTAGTTTTGTAAATCAAAATCTATAGAAACCGAACGAGAATTGCTGGTGTCCTCCTGTAAGTCGCTTTGGATAAAAGCGTTTTGCAAGTAAAGTAAAGTAAAGTACAGTAAAGTACAGTAAAAGTTAATTCATTAAACGAGTTAATTGGGTCCATGCCCCGCCCACTCACCGGAGCACTGCAGACCCTGGCGGAAGAGGCCCTTCAGCAGATGCCGGCAGTGGTGGCACGCGGTGGTTTTGGCGTAGCTGTGCACGTGGAAGGTGTGGGGGAGCCGGGGGGGCCCCTCCCTTCCCTGACCGACACCCAGCCAGACCGGCTGCTCCGCCCAAAAGGCGGGGCGAGACCTGGGCTTAGACATACTGATCTGTGCAGAGAGAGGCAACAAATCGTCAAACGGACGATTTCATCTCTAAAAGGTGACCAGGGGCCACTAACATCTAATGCTGAAGTGAAGGATTATGGGAACCCGCACGCCACGCCCACATATCCAGATGTTTCGCTGCATATTGTCCATCATGCTCGCCTTCTAATGCAGGAAGGAAGTGGTGGCTGCTCACCTCCTCCAGACTGCCCCCTGCAGGTGTGGAGAGGGACGGCGCGCGGGGCCGTCCCGGCGGGAACAGAGACACGCTGGGCCCGCAGCGGCGCAGCACTCGGCTGCAGTCGTTGGCCAAATGCAGCGCGCAGTGCTTGTGCACGTCCAGACCGCAGCCTGGCAGCAAGAAGCCACGGAAAGCTGGTCATTCGGTGCATTTCCTTCCCAGACCAAGCAAGGAGGAGCAGGTCATCACCAGCGGTTACCTTCACATTTCAACCCCTGCCGGACCAGCCCCCAGAGCATCTGACCACAGCGATGACAGAACGTAGGCGTCCGATACGACTGGACCATCAAGGAATGAGGTCGGATCTTCACTTCGGCCACCGAGGCTGAAGCTGTGAGGAAAAAGGACCAAAATGACCCACGGACGTGGTTAAGGACCTCCGAGGTTTGAAACATGCAACTTTATTGGTTTGACATAAATACAAAAAAATAACTTTTGGGAACAGTGTGGAGAAAAGTGTGGACGCAGCCCCCTTACCTGAGAGCACAACTTCCACGCTGTCTCCGTCCTGCACGGTGTCACGCTCCGTGAGTCTCTTCAGCAGGTTGTCGCAGTCGGGCTCGTGCTTGAAGAGCAGCAGCTTCTCACCAACACCGATGACGCTGACCTCGGGGGCCTGCACAAGGCACGGAGGTCACGTCACAGCGGTCCGGTCGCGGCCGCTTTACAACAACTTCACTAATATTCCTCAAACAACCGGCTCGGCATCGACAAGACCCTCCACGAGAAACGGCGAGAAAGAAAATATGAAGTGGAGGTCTTTCCACTCCATCGTTCACAAATAGACCGCATTTACTCATTAAAGGTTTTTATTTTTTTGCATTTTTCATTAGAACATGATGAAACGCTGACGTTCCAGGAACAGCCAGTAACACGCCGACATGTCGGCTGCAGTGCATTTCCAGCATTTACCAGACGCCCTTATCCTGAGCGACTTGTCCGTGGTTACAGGGACAGTCCCCCCCCCCCCCCGGGGGACACTCAGGGTTAAGTGTCTTGCTCAGGGACACGATAGTAGTAAGCGGGGTTTGAACCTGGGTCTTCTGGTTCATAGGCAAGTGTGTTACCCGCTAGGGTACTACCACCCTCTTACCACCATTGCTCAGATCTTATCGTGTTCAATCTTTGGTGCATTTTGCTGCAGCCGCCAGAGCCGCTTCAGGCGGGGTTTGAGGGGCGTGGCAATTCAGATGCATCACTTCACAATACAGTCATTATAAAACCAAGAAGATTAATTTTTCATTGCTCTATGCAGGCGGCTGCAAAGACGTCCGTGGGCTTGGGATGTTGCACGGAAACTTTTGCCGAAGATCAAAGGAGGGACGCGGGTAGGCCGCGGCTGGCAGGGGCCTAACGTCTGTGGTTGGAAACTCCGGCTCGCTCGCACACTCACCCAGAGGTGGCTTCCGTAGGTAAAAGTTGCATTGTGCACTAGAACATGCACAGCCTATCATAACGTGCAGATCTTCTCAGCAACGCCGCTGAGAATACTACAGCATTTAGGATCTGGCAACACTGAGCACAAGCAACGTTCTCGCAACGAATGCATGCCATGTGATCGCCAACTAACACATTTGTGTAATTCCACGCTGCGCGGACCACGCATAACACAGGTGTTCTGTCGAAACAAGCTGCCTATCGAGTTGTGCTACCTAGCGGATCTGCGCATGCGCCGTCCCTCAAGTTTGCGCTCCGTTTCAGCGCCCATAAATCCACGCTACCCCTTAAATTGTAAATAAATATGATTTAGTTCACTATTACACCATGATCTTTATACTCTTACCGTGCACATGGACTGAGTGTGTGTAAGGTGACACGCCATCACCCGTTTTAAGGTGCGGTCCTAATCATAGCTTTTTATTTTAACTAAGTGATGGAATATGTTGGTGACCATAACAGTAAATACGTTTCAATGGCATATTTTATGTTTGTCTTCCACTTTTCAGCTTTATAAAAGAAATTGTTAGGGAAAAACAGGACTTTTTACTATCTGTGATTGCTACCTTCATGTAGTGGTAAAAAGCATGACAATATATTATGTAATCCAAAGTATTCAGAATAGGTTACTCACATTGAATAACTTAACTGAATACGTTACAAACTACCTTTTGGGGCATGTATTCTGTAACGGAATACATTTTAAAAGTAACCTTCCCAACACTGCTCTTAGGGAACATTAAAGATCACATGACATGAAAATGTATTGGTCCCCAAATTCTGTATCTGGAGTCTCTTTCTGGAATTCAGCCGTGGTGCAGAATTACAGCCACTTTGATCCAGTCCCAGGACGCTCAGTTTTGGTGTCTGTAGCTTTAAATACTAATGAGGAGTGAGGCAGGACGAGGAGGAGAGCGGCCTATAGAAGTTGAAATGACGTCATCAACACCATCCACCAACCACAATGTTTGGCACAGACAGGAAGTCGCGTCGCCGTTTTTCCAAAAAAAATCAAATGAACCCACTGGGTCTTCAGAGTCCAATCTCCGAGCAACTGCAATGCTTTTGCCGGTTGGTGGAGATCATGTTTTAGGGGAGGGGTGGGAAAAATCACAAGAAACGGGAGGTAACCTTTCCCCTTATGACATCATAAGGGGACAAATTCCAGATCCGACCATCTGACCTGCCACTCTCTGAACGGTGAAGCAGAATGACCAAAACACTCTTTATACCAATCACACTTTCTAGCCACTGCAGGACTTAATGTATTAATGTTAAATCAGCTCACAATTTCATATCATGGGACCTTTAATAAGCAGACACCATACAAGTACTCAAAAGCTCATTCTGTGCAACACCTCAAGGCTGAGAGCTTGCTGTCTGACCTTTTTCTCGATGATCTCTAAAGCAATCTTCTTAGCTGAGCAGTAGTTGAGATGGGTGCCAGGTACCTGGACCACCTCTTTGAAGAGGCCGATCTGGAACTGGACGACGATGGGTTTTTTAGGGCCTGTATTATGTTCCAAGGACATCAAAGTGAGGGAACCTATAGACACATTTACATATACAAACCACACAATCAAGATCCACGAGGGACAGAACAAGGTCCAACGGACTGTTATACTGTTATTGACACCATTTACACCAATCAACCACTGAGAGGTGAAACAAAACAGCAGGTCTTATAGGGTAAATGCAGTCCAAAGATGTCAACCCTTGCTGAACTCAATCTATTTCAAAGTCACCTCCAATGGTCCAATGCATTTTAGCATTGGACCTGGAGCATGAGGCAATGGAAGAAGATGCTCTGGTGTGATGAATCATCTTTTCTTTTACATCGTGTGTGTGTGTGTGTGTGTGTGTGTGTGTGTCCGTCCGTTGCTTATCTGGGGATGATATGGCACCATAATGCGCTATGGGCATGTGAAGAACCTGCAGAGAAAGCGTGATGCTTTGAGGAATGTTCTGCTGGGAAACCTTGACTCCTGACATACAGGGCCAACCTAAACTTTTTGGAAATGGTATTCGTTTCCTTGATAAAATTTGTTCGAGAATTGTTCGAGGAACACAAATGACTTGGCTTCTTGATTCTCAGGAGAGTCCCAGACACTTCATAGGTCTTGTCCAGTCAGCGCATTGCCATTCTACACAAGATTAAACTTGTGGTCACATCACCTTCAAATTTCTTACTGTGAACGGTCTTATAAAAATTTGAAGCCCGCCCACCTCATTAACACAGACGCCCATGAAACAATTTCACTCAAGTCCAGGAACTTACTGCAGATGTCCAGATCAAAGGTGCCTGAGAAGGCTTTCCTGGGACGGGCTTCCTCGTCGGCAGCCATCCTGGCTCCTCTTGTCAGCTATGCCGCAGACCTTCGCGCTGGCTGTGCCGCTTCGGCTCTGAGCAAGCTTCCTCTGCCGAGGCCTTCAGCACCGTAGATGCACTAATTAAACAGGAAGTAGGTAACTTCTCGCTTCCAGCACCCTTTTTTTTTTTTCCGCACGTCCCCCTCTGCTTGCAGGCTTCTTTACCCTCTCGCATCTTTGCAAAGGCACGTTGGCCGTTTCCTAATACATCTGATGGTTTTCTGTTCTGTGCACGTTTGAAGTTGAGAAGAAACACAGGCAGATAGTTTGGTTTGAAAACTGGAACATTTTTATTTAATATTTAAGCTTTTCTTAAAATAAAGATGAGGTTGGCCCCTTCATAAATGGGTATCATCATGGTCTTTGCAACACAGTAAATTGGCCACACCCCCCAACACACATCTGTATGTACGTTGATGCCGGGTGGGAGGAGTTTACATTCAGTCTGAAATGCAGCTTTATCGTCTCTCTACAGCGTTCCGGAACGACCCTGCTGGCTTGTGGACGCGCGGCACCCTACAAATCCGCTGCAGCTGCGGTGACCTCGACACCAACCACATCCCCCCGTGATACAACTTTACTTCCCGTCCCCTCGGCCCCCCGCTGCACATCCTCAGCTCCGTCACAGTCCTACGACACCCACAGATCTACATTCAAACGAGCAGGAAAGGTTAAAGGTCACCCGGTCCCTTGAACAGACAGCGACTTTACACTGGGAGCACTCTGCGGGTCATAAAGAACAAATGGTTCGAAGACAATGCCGGTACCGGCCCAAACGGGGCGCGTGACACGCCAGCATCCAATCCGAAGCGGAGTTTGTGAGCATTTAAACAGCCCCGCCCATTTGCTCACAATTACACGAAGCCAGCGTTCAAGTCTGCTGGTAAAACGAAAAATAAGAAACACGCGTCCGAGAGGAACCTGAGGAGGGAACCGGGCCCACGACCCTTTCAGCTCTCCCTTCTTCCAGTGATGTCCCCACATGGTTCCTGATAAGATCTACAGTGTAAACAAAGTCACTATTTACAAGGACAAAAAAAAAAAAAAACACAGCGATAATTTAAACTCTATATACATAAAAACCAGAAGGCAGAAAGTGAGGTTTAAACCATGTTCAGTGCCATTTACGTGTTTCTGTTCTGACCTTTTTTTTTTTTTTTTTTTTTTGCAGAAATTTTAATATTATAATTTTATTTTAATAATTTTTCGTACCACCGTAATTCGACGTGTGATTCCGGTAGAACGACGGTTGGCATTTGCTGTGTTTTGTGTCACTAGTGAAACTGACACAGTAACTAATACGAAACTACGGTGTCGGAGTACATTTAGTTGCCGTAAGGTATGCGAGCGTTTAAGACCACATGCTACGAGTAGCCGGCCGGCGGGCGTGGCCCTCGCTGCCCTCGCCCTGCGAACAAGCATGCCACGCCGCGATGTCCGCGTCCGTCCAGCCGTTCGTGCGACGTTAGCGTAGTTTACAGCGAAAGCGGTCGCCTCCCGTGCATCACAGAGCCGAGGCCGTGTAAAAAAAAACAAACAAAAAAAAACAAGCCCCTCCCCCTCCCCCAAACTCTGCTTTAGCCAATCAGAGAGCTGCGTCTGGTCAGGTCCACGTTGCTGGCGCTCAGCTCTCTGCACTCCGACAGCCCGGCGTTCGCATCCTGGGAAAAAAAAAAACGGGAAAGCGGGAAAATTAACCGTTTATAGATGAGAGCGTGGACAGGGACGCCGAAGAGCGTGGGACCGGTCGCGGGGACGCCACCTGTGACGTGTCCTCGGCGCTCTTGTTCAGGAAGTTGAGAGAACTGGCCCTCTTCATCCTGAAAGACAAGCGCTCGGGTCACAGGTCACGCACGCGCCTTCCGGCACGCTGGGGGGGTTAAACGGTGAATTAATTGCCGGGGTAAAGAAGGAGGCGGGGCCTCACCCAGCGCTGCGCGGCTCCTGAGGTCCGCTGAACTGCAGCTTTTTCACCAGCATCTCGCTGCTCCGCCTCAGCGCGTCGCGGATCTTCCCGAACGAGCCGCTGCGCCGCAGGGACCCGCTCCCGTCCTGTCGCGGCGCCGTGGGAGACAGCGCGAGAGAGAGAGAGAGAGAGAGAGGGAGAGAGAGAGAGAGAGATCGGTTGCTGCGCCGACGAGCGTAACGGCGCCAATGCGAAGGGGGAGGAGGGAGGACTCTCTGACCCCGTTCCACTCGGCCTCGTCGCCGTCGCACTCGCCCCTCGGGTTGCCGGGGCCGCTGGGCCCGTCCCGGCTCTGCCGGCGCTCGCCGTCCTTCAGCAGCTCCACCACCTTGCTCTGGTTAATGACGTCGATGCCCTGCGGCGTGGAGAGGCCGTTAACGCACGCCCGTCCTCCACCATGCAGAAATGCGGCGCTGCGCGGGCGCACCTGCTTGCGGCTCTTGCTGGCGCACTCCTCCAGCGTCTCGGCGGCCTCCAGCTTCCCCTGGCGGCGGTACAGCGCCCCGAGGCTCTTCAGCGTGGTGTTGACGGTGGGACTGGAGGGGGGAGAGAGGGGACAGGAGTACGTCCAGGCGTCTGAACGATAATGGACGCGTCTCGTCCTGCATCAGAGCTCACCTGTCGACCTTACAGGCCTTGTACCAGCCGCCATATTCCCCGTAGGGGCCACAATCCTTCCTCTTGCCCTGTAAAAGGACACGAGTTATCAAAAACACGGAGACGGGAGGGTCTCGTTGTTATGGGCGAGGAGATGCCAACCTTGGTCTCCTCCCTCTCCTCCGCATGCATCCAGATGGGCTTGTTCTCATCTGCAGGCAGAGAAGTTTCACATTTATACCCTCGCCAGTGGCTTTATGGGCTTTATCGGTCCTTGAAGAACACCCCGAGCACAATTTTTAATAAACAGATATTAAAAAGGGCGGAGCCTCTGCTCTGGGAGTTGGGGTAGCAATTAGTGCTGGAGGAACTGTGTTGATCAAACGCACATATTCTGGGACTGTCCCACTAGTCAACATTTTTGGACTGAAGTTAAGGGGCACATGAAGGGGCTCCTTAAAGTGAATCTTTCCTGGGACCCTTTAACGTGTCTACTGGACAAATTCCCGGACTGTCTGTCCCAGGATCAGAAAACTTTGCTACATCTCCTACTAATGATGACAACTTATTGGTTGAAACCTGAACCCCCAGACAGTTACCAAAAACCCAGACAGTTATATTTAATGGAACGGTTGACAGCACAACTAAAGCTGAAGACTCGCATCTTTGAAAGAAGATGGAGACCAGTCCAAAGCCTTGTTGGATAGGCCACTTATGTCTCTTTTAAGTTTAGATTTTTTCTTGTGTATTTATTAAGTTTGTCTATTTATTCTTTTTTTTTTTTCCCTCAGATCTTTATTGTAATTTTATATATATATATGTGTGTGTGTGTGTGTGTGTGTGTGTGTTTATTTGTGAGCTCGGGCCCAATCTCAGGACTGTTGTTATTGTTTGTATTTATGTTGACTGTTGTTAATAAAAGTAAAAAAAAATTATAATTTAAAGGGGGCGGAGCCCAGCGATCGGCAGCAGTCACGCCCACCACTTCCTTGTGCTGGATGGTGTAATGAGTGGCAGTGGTGTTGTGCCCATCAATAAATTGCACCATTAAAAGGTCGCGTTTCCGTGTTTTTCCAGCTAAGAATCCGCACGCTTGCTGCTCGAGTTTGCACGAGGTACAAAGTTCCCCCAGCGGGGCGCGCAGTAATAAAGTCGGGGGCCGGACGTGCCCGAGATTAGCGGCCTGAGCCGGTGGACGCCCTCCAACGAGAGGCATTCGGGACTTACTGTTCACCGAGCCAAACTCCTTCTCGTGGGCGCGGGTCAGGATCTCCTTGTACAGACACTCGGCGTCTTTGAACTTGCCTTGCTTGAGGTAGCACGTGGCCTGGGGATAAAAAACAAAACCAATCCTGGCTGACCTTCAGGCGACCTTGAGCTGGTGGCCAAATTCCACCGTCAGCTGACGGTTTCTCGGACATTTCTGGCATTTTTCAGACCCCTTTATCCACAGCGACTTACAATCAGCAGTTACAGGGACAGTCCCCCACGGAGGCACTCAGGGACATGATGGTAGTAAGTGGGGTCTGAACCTGGGTCGCAGTACTTTATTGAATTTTATTCCATTTCCTTACTAGGCTCCATTTCGAATTGGACGCCAGAAATGTATACTGCGAACCAGCCGGTATAGCGGCGGCTTGTTAGCAATGTTAACCTTGACTGGCGCTACTTCTAATGCGCCAGCAGTCCCCAACAGTCCACATCACCTCAGCAGACCCAGAAGACCCAGGTTCAAACCCCACTTACTACCATTGTGTCCCTGAGCAAGACACTTAACCCTGAGTGTCTCCAGGGGGGACTGTCCCTGTCACTACTGGGTGGTAGTAGCCTAGCGGGGAACACACTCGCCTATGAACCAGAAGACCCAGGTTCAAACCCCACTTACTACCATTGTGTCCCTGAGCAAGACACTTAACCCTGAGTGTCTCCAGGGGGGACTGTCCCTGTAACTCTGGATAAGGGCATCTGGTAAATGGCATAAATGTAAACTTACTGATCCCAGACGTACTAGAACTTCACCATTAGCCTCTCAGCCAGTATATCCTCTAATGAAACCATGAAACCCACTGGTGTCTCTGGAAGGTCCCCCTGCTTACCAGGTTGTTTTTGGTCTTGGCCACGTTAGGGTCGTCCACGCCCAGCTTGCTCTCGTAGATCTCCAGCGCGCGCCGGTAGTAGTACTCCACCTCATCGTACTTCCCCTGGTTCTGGCACAGCAGCGCCAGGTTGTTCAGCTGCTTGGCCACGTCGGGGTGGTACTTCCCCAAGACCTGCGCCGCGGGCACAAGTCGTCATCTCTACATCCCGCCGTTTTCTAATAAGCGAGAGCCGGTGCGCGTCCGGTACCTTCTCTCGGATCTCCAGTGCCCTCTTGCACAGTGGCTCCGCCTCCTTGTACTTCCCCCTCTTGCCGTAGAGCACGGCCAGGTTGTTGAGGGTGGCCGCCACGGCGGGGTGGTCCTTCCCCAGCGTCTTCTCCCGGATCGCCAGGGCGTCGTTCAGCAGGTGCGCGGCCTCTTTGTACTTGTTCTGGTCGCTGTTGCCAAGAGACCAACTGGTTAACCACCGCTGATGATTAAAAGCGGACAGGGTAAAAGACATTGTTATCATCGTCATATAAGGAATCACCACTAGATGGTGTATAGAGCGCCCAAAACGTATTAAAGGTCCCTGGACTTCTATGACTGTCTTTCTGGTCCCTCATTCTGTATCTATAGTCTCTTGATGCAGAAGTACAGCCACTTTGATCCAGTCCCACAATGAGATTTCTCAGGACGCGCCGTTTCACCGTCTGTAGCTTTAAATGCTAATGAGGAGGAGAGAGGCGGGACGAGGAGGAGAACGGCCTATAGAAGTTGAGCGGGAAATGACGTCATCATCAGCACCACCCACCAACAGCGATGTTTGGCCCATACAGGAAGTCATGTCGCCGTTTTTCCAGATTAAATAAATTGGTTCTTCAGAGTCTCGAGTGACGGAACTAAAAGAAATGTATTTGTGCTCATTTTTGCAAGCCATGACGGTCGGTGGAGATCCTGTTTTAGGGGCGGGCCGGGAAATTCTATGGGTGGAAAAATCATGAGAAACGGGAGGTAACCTTTCCCCTTATGATGTCATAAGGGGACAAATGTAAAAAGGGGAACTCATATAAATGTTAAATTTTCATGATAGGGGACCTTTAATTCTCGACTTAACATCTTTATCAACAGAAAAGCGTACATCTACATGAATTGTCCTCAAGGCACACATAAAATGTAGACGAATGCTGCCCGTTCTTGGCCACACCCCCTCACCGGTAGACCAGGGCCAGGATGTTCAGCATGGTAGCCACGTCGGGGTGGTCGTGTCCGGAGGTCTTCTCCAGGTCCTCCAGTGCCTGCTTGCAGAGGGGAACGGCCACCTCGTAGCGGCCCTGAGAGGCGTACTGGATCACCAGGTTGTGGAGAGTCCGCAGGCGGGTCGGGATCTCGTAGCCGCCCTGCTGTGCCGCCGCCTCCCCACTGGGCTGAGCTGTGTGGGTCAGGGGTCAGAGGTTAACGTGAACTACAGACCGACGGACAGCTGGCTGATCGGCGGCTACCTGGTCCCTGGTCGTCGTCGTTGGGGAACAGGTCGTCCAGGCTGTCTTTGGTGCTCTCGCTGCTCTTCTCCTCGCCGGGCGAGGCGTCGTCGTCCAGCTTCTTCATCTGGTTCATGAACTCCAGGTGCTTCTTCTCCTCCTCCAGCTGGGCAACGCTCTGCTCGCTGCGCTGCAGCTTCTGCTGGGTGCCCGCCAGCTCGTCCCGCAGCCACTGGTTCTCCTGGCAGAGGCGGCGCACCTGCGCCCGCAGCTTCTGCTTCTCCGACTCCACGGCGCTGAGGTGGCCCGACAGGGCGATGATCACCTGCCAGCATGGTCAAAACAGTCCAGATAACAAGCCGACCCAGCACAGGCAGTAAAACGTCGGGACGGCCCGGCCGTGTGGAGGCCGTTCTGAACCCAACGTAACAAACATGTTTTTTACTTTTTTTTTTACCTTCGCGGCTGTTTTGTTAAGTATAGTCGGCATTAAAAGCCGCTCGATGAGACGCTCATTAACACGAGTGAAGGAACCTTCGGGACGGGTGGAAACCGTCCCCGCTGTCCAAGACCAGAGCGTGAAACGCTGCCATCAGCGTAAAAGCTCCCTGATTCGGAGAGACGCAAATCTTCCCAATGTTTTTGTGTCGTTTCATAGTTTTGTTTTGTTTGATCATGTAAAAAAACGTTAAAAAAAGTAGGCGTGTCCAAACGTATTATAGACTGTGTAAGTCTATATAAATATGATAGTTTGGTGGGGAAAAACAGTTGTACAGCACATGGCGCTTGGGGAGACCATTCTGAACCCAACGTAACAAACATATTTAGAATTTTAGTAGCCACAGTAGCCATTAAAAGCCGCTCGATGAGATGCTCATTAACACGAGTGAAGGAAGCTTCGGGACCAGCTTAAGGTGGTGGAGAGAAGACCAGAGCGTGAAATGCTGCAATCACGGTAAAAGAGACTCAAATCTTCACATTTTTACCTTATTTGCTAATATTTTTGTTTATTACATAACCTCATGTGTGTCGTTTCATAGTTATGTTTTGTTTGATAACTGTGTAAGTCAGACATATACATTACTTATATATATATGATAGTTTGGTGGGAAAAGGCTTGAAATCATGCTTTTAATTGGTTTAAATGACCCTGCAATGCATCACGTCACAGAATCGTGAACATTTACATTTCAAGTAGAGATAAGTAGTCATGTATACAACAGTGTGTTGAATGATGGTGTGTGTGTGTGTGTGTGTGTGTGTGTACAGTGAATGTGACCTCTGACCTGCGCCTCCCCCAGCCCCAGCTCGATGGCCTCCAGGCTCTTGCGCAGCAGGCCGGACTTCTCCTGGGCCGCCGGCGGCTGACCGCGGTCCAGCAGCGAGGCGAGGAGCTGGGCGTGCTCGCCGCGCAGCGTCTCCAGGCCCTGCATCACCGCCTTGGTGTTGAGGACGATCTCGTCCTGGGTGAGGCGCTCCAGGGACTCCTCCCGTGGGTACACCATGGTGGACATCGCCCGGTCTCAGACGCGCTCACACACACACACACACACACACACACGCACGCACACTGCAGCGGCAGTGACAAGACAAAACAGGAATATTTATTTAAAATGTGGTAAGAAAATTACCGATAAATGCAGTAAAAAATAAAAAAATACTAGATCTATATAAAAATGTCCTTTATTTAGTTGAAAAACGTAAACTTTCACATATACGTGACATATTTTGAATATTCCGTATGGTCGGGAGTTCGTGGGGTTTAAGGTTTCACCTTTTTAGATTTGAAGCCTGCGCAGAAATTAGTGATGACAGAGTGATAATCGGAGGCGGGGCAGAATAATGCACCGCGGGTCACGTGACCAGAGGTCTCCCGTCGCACTTCAGAAGTGAAGGTGACTGTCCTGGCGCTTCTCCTCTTCTTCACCGAAGGTACTTGGAGGGGTGTGTGTGTGTGTGTGTGTGTATTCCGTTACTCGGATATGGCACAATTTATCGGGACGCTCCGAACCATCATTCCAGAAAGGCTCCTCATCCATGCGGAAAAAAGGTAAACACCACCCCACCGCAGAACCCGCCACCGGCAGACGGCGCGCGACCCCACCCTCCCGGTCCCCCTCCCTCCATCCCTCCATCCACTGCATTGCAGCAGGCAGAAGGGCACGGACGGGACGGGGTGGGACTGGACTGGGCGGGACGGTGAAGGGTGAAGGTGACCCGCCCGACATCCACCACCTCCACCCACCAGGTCCCACCATCCTGCGGCAGTAAACAGGAGGGGCCTCGTTTATGAAATATGAATAATATTTCTGTCCAGGATTGTGAAATAACAATAAATAAATAAAAACAAACACCCAGACGCACCGTTTAAATACGCAGAACAAATGATGTCGTTTCAGCCCGTGGAACAGAAAAAGAGAATTTTTAAAAGCGGCTCCGGCCCGGATCTACCTTTGTCTCCTCCGGTACCGGGGATGCGGTCTGTCCGCCCGGGAACGGGCCTCAGTGGCGGCACATGGCGTCCCGGCGGACGTCGGTGGCTTCACGGACACGGCGCTGTGGGGCTCGGCCGCCTGGCGCGCATCCTCCCCGGGTCGCGGGGGCGAGGGTGACAGCGGCAGGAGGATGAAAATGGCTCCCAGGATCCACAGCCGGCGTCGGGCGCGATGACGTCACCGCCCCAAATGTGGGCGGGGCCTGGCGGGCCGCGATTAAAGAAGTAGTCCCGCGCAACACACGTACCGACGTTACCGAGCAACGTCGCGGCGGAGGGATTTTCTAAAGTGATGCGGTCAATCAGAACGCCTGGCCGGAACTAGCTGACCTTTAGTCAAAGGTCCTCTATTACAAAAAAAAGCTGTAATTTAATCCTGTACCTGAGGTCTCTTTCCGAAATTCAGCCGTGGTGCAGAATTACAGCCACTTTTATCCAGTCCCACAATGAGATTTCCCAGGATGCGTTTCACCGTCTGTAGCTTTAAATGCTAATGAGAGAGGCGGAACGAGGAGGAGAGCTGCCTGTCGAAGTTGAGCGGGAAATGACGTCATCAACACCATCCACCAACCACGATGTTTGGCCCAGACAGGAAGTCGTGTCGCCGTTTTTCCCAGAATAAAAATAAAATGGATCCGCAGGTTTTTCAGAGTCTCGCGTGATGAATCTAAAAAAGTACATTTGTGCGACTGCGATGCCTCACACGTTTGGAAGCCATGACTGTCGGTGGAGATAATGTTTTAGGGGCGGGCCGGGAAATTCTCTGGGTGGAAAAAGAATGAGAAATGGGAGGTAACCTTTCCCCTTATGACGTCATAAGGAGACTGCCGCTCTCTGAACGGTGAAGTACTCTCTGAAATATTCTTTACACCTATTACCATTTCTAGCCACTGCAGGACCAGAGACAGGCTTGGTGAACTCGAATGTTAAATAATCTCACAAACTCAACATTTTTATGATAAGCAAAATGCAAAAATATAATTTTATAGGGAACACATCCTTAAAATATTAATTGCCTGTATAACCTAAACCTGTTTATATAGAATGTACATTTTATTTGGCCAAACCTAGAAATTGTTTGAAGGGTCAAGTGTGGGGGGTGTCAACATACTGTATGTGTGATGTGATTTTGGGCTATATAATAAATAAATGTTGTTGTTGTTGTTGTTGTTGAACCTAAAAGGTAACAGATAAGATTTATACTCTATTAATACTCCCTTCATTTCAGCAACCTTTACAAAAAAAAATACATAACATCTGCTAAATGTACCCTGCAAATTGAATATAAATGTTGTTTTTGGAACACATTAAATGATATAAGACAAGTCACATCTGGAAAAAGATTCACTATGCTAGTTAAAACCATTTAAATAAAAAATGTAAAGCCACAACTAGTGGTTTCCTGTATAAATTGTATAAACAAAGGTTTATTGTACGCAACAGAATCTGACAGAATTAAACAAATTTACAAAATCACATTAATGCATTTCTTTTTTTTAAATAAACACTTAACATATCCACATTCCACCCACACCTTTTGACAACATAATTATGGAAGAAGCAGTGCTACAAAACCCATGGCCAAAAGAAATAAAACACATTAAAAGAAACTCAAGTAATATTGCAAGCGCTCCATGATATGTACAAGATATTTTTATAGGCAGTGGCGCAAAAAAAAAAAAAAAAGACATAAAAATAGCTTGTGGCTGCGGTTATTTCATCTTTTTGTTTAGCACATTAAAATTTCCCCCATGAAATGATCCAAAATTACCACAAGGTTGCCATCTAACCACAGAGAGGACGTTTGAGGTCAATTTTCAGCGTGTGAGAACTCAAATTCAATATAGAAGAAATATTTGACGTAACGCCTGTGGATACAAGAACAAATTAGCAACCAGTTGAAAACGAGTTAGTGTGCTTCTACTCCATGTTTCAGACACCTACATTGCACATACAGGTACAGGTATAAAGCACAGGTACAAGTACAGGTATAAAAGCACAGGTACGGCCACCGGGCAGAGGACGTGTTGAATCTCCTCTCACCACAGATTTCACTGGAGCAACGTACATGATTTCACAAAAAAGGGAAAAAAAAAAAAAAAAACACACAAAACTTCACCAATTTAATATTTCTTCTCAAAACAGTAAAATATTTTTCACCAATGTTTTTTATTGCCACAATAAAAAAAAAAAAAAAAAACGCACACACTGCGACTTTAGGAATGTGAAACCATGAATATGTGTGCCGATATTTGACGTTCATTTGCCTTTTTTTTGCAACAAACGAGGATCATTTTGCGAACTGGCATTTTCACGAATATAAAAAGAATCTCTAATTCTAGCTAGCAGTCCCACACATAAAAAAAATAACACTAAATAAAATCTCAAAATGACCCATCAGATTGGTAATACTTAACGTTGCACACGAATGACGGCGCCGCCCTGTGGTCAACACAAGGCCACGCCCTAGTGACCTTTGACATTAAAGGTTGCATTTGCATCACGAGCCGGACTGTCGAGTGAGGTGAGCATACATTCGGGCTGGCTTTAAAGGTGATTTGGCGCTGGAGGTCGCAGTGCTTTGTGCCGCCAATGCCGAAGGCCAAAGTTCACATGGACCACTTAAAAACAGCCCCTCCCCCCAAAAAATGCACACGAGAACGCCACTCACTCACACCACTTCAGAAATTTGACATTTTGCGGCCCTAAACATGTAACAGAACACCGCGGCCTCGCGCCAAAAGCTGCCTGGCGACCGGGGAGGGGAGAGACTGGTGGGGCTGGCCAGTCGCTATGGCAACGTTGTGCTCTGGAAGGGTGAGAGTTAAGTGCATAGTGAGACAGCCAATAGGGAACCAGCCCCTTTCGAACCCGCCCCACCAACACACAGAAACGAAAACGGAAGCTACATGAGCCAATAAAAACCAACAGAACGTGAAGAGTCCCACAGTCAGATTCAGCCCTTGCGCTACGCCGCCACCGGAAATACATTCTCCACGAAACGTAATCTTTGGACGTTAGAACGAGAACAAGAAAAGAAGAGAGAAGTCAGCGATGAAAGCTGGAAAAAAGGTCACTTGCAGTAACGATCGTAACGGAGATGCACGCACTTCAGTAGGGCAACGACTCGTTCTTAAAGTGTTCTCTGCGGCAGCGGAACATGCGGGTCTTTCAGTGTAAAGGGTCAAATCTTGGCACTAAGCCTTGTTCATGCTTTTTTTTACATTTTAATATGCGCTGTAGTTATGTTGGCAGTTTGGTTCTGTTTTTGTGCTGCAGGCCCTGTTTCTTTAAAAAATAAAATTCATACAAGCAAAAGGGCTGCTGTTTAGACTAAAGTGACTAGCGCCCCACACACACACACACACACACACACACACACACACACACACACACACGCTTGTGTAAGGGAAATAAAATGCGACTGCCACCTGCCACTCCGTAAACAAAAGTAACAATATTAAAGAAGGCCCCGCCTTCCCGGCTGTAATGCGATTGGCTAGCGGGCGTTCCGGGCCGGCGCGAATGGCAGGCTGCGTTCGGATGCCGCGGAGCGGGCGGGGCTCCTAGGAAGGCGGCTTGCTGTAGCCGAAGAGCCCCACCGGCAGGTACTTGACGTGGGTGGGCCACTGGGCGGCCAGCTGGAAGAACTTGACGTCGTTCCACTCCACGCCGTCTATGGACACTGGAACGCACAGAGACAGCCAATCACATCTCAGAACACACCAATGTTCCCGGTATAAATAGTGATTTAATAAAATAAAGAAATAGTAATTAAATAAAATCAATTCGTTTAAGGACCAAGTTACAGATATCATTCCAATTTCATCTACTAGTCCTACTGCAATGGTATTTAGTGACCAGATCAGATAAAAAGTTCCCTTTATTAGTGTTTGAACTAATAATAATTAAGAATTATTCATTAAAAACCAGTAATAAGTTCAGCACGTCATGCCGGGCAGAACACCCCGTTGATTGGGTCTGGTCTCGCGTACCTTTGAGGATCGTGGGCTGATGCTTGGCGGAGCAGATGAGGCGGCTGATGCCCTCGAACACCTGACTCTTCGAGTCCACCTCCTTCTCCCTCGGCTTCTTCCCCAGGAAAATCGTGGGCACTGCAGGGAAAAATGGAAAATGGAGAAGACGCGTCAGCCTTTGGAGTGTGAGAGGAGGAGGAGAGCGCGTTTTTAACGCGTACAGGCCAGTAATTGCTTGCTCGACCACCGTGGGCCAACTGGCAAATGAGGTGACAGTGACTGACGATCTGTTTTTTTTTTTGTGGCCTGAAATGGACAACAGCAGCTGCAGAGTCAGAGGAGAACCAAAAGGTGGAATTTTTTTAGAACTTTTTGGTTTAGTGGATCAAATGTTGCTAATGATGTCAAAGAATAAAGTTCAACATCAGAATGGCCCTGAAATGTCGATAACATAATCATCGACCAAAAAATAGGAAATTGTACGTTAACACAGCCGAGAATTAATAAGAGGAAGGGTAAATGACAACATGTCACCTTTCTTGTTCTTCTCCTTGGTCACCACAGTCATGGCCATGGTGCTGACCTGCGCCTGCGCCTCACTGCTGCCCCCCGGTGGCAGGCGGGTGACCTGGAGGCTCCGGAAGGCGCACTTCAGTGTGTTCTTACAGCCCGTGTCTCGGCGCTCGCCCTCGCGCCGCTTCTCTGGCAGCGACACCAGCCAGTAGTCCACCTGCAGGCCGATTGCGTCGACGGCATGCGGCATGCTGGGACTCCTGTCACATTTAATCATCCATTATTAATCGATTAGTCATATATGCACTAAAAATAATATTTCTGATATAAATATATAAAGTACAGGGCAAAGTTTTTTTGCCCTGTACTTGACACCTTCTCGTTCAACGTGTTTTCTTTATCTTCATGACCAGTTACGTTGGTAGATTCTCACTGAAGGCATCAGAACTATGAATGATCACGTGGAGTTACGTACTTAACAAAAAGTGGAGACCTGACCTCCACAGTCACCGGACCTGAACTCAGTCCAGATGGTTTGGGGTGAGCTGGACCAACAAGTGCTAAACACCTCTGGGAACTCCTTCAAGACTGTTGGAGAAGCATTTCAGGTGACGACCTCTTGAAGCCATCGAGAGAATGCCAAGAGTGAGCAAAGCAGTAATCAGAGCAAAGGAACTAGAATATAAAACATGTTTTCAGTTGTTTCACCTTTTTTTGTTAAGTACAGAACTCCACATGTGTTCATTCATAGTTCTGATGCCTTCAGTGAGAATCTACCAACGTAAATGGTCATGAAGATAAAGAAAACACATTGAATGAGACGGTGTCCAGACTTTTGGCCTGTACTGTATATCAGAAAATCACACTGTACCCCTGGACGCTCAGAACTGAGCCCATAGACGGAGAAGACGGGGGCGTGGCCGTTTCTCTCAGGCTGGCAGGTGACCCGTGGGAGGGCGGAGATGTGGAGGGGACAGCCAAGCTCACGGACACACCCTCGTCTGTGTCTGTCCAGAAAATGGAAAAAGAAAAGTCAACGGAGGACCGCGTATATGCTAGCTGGGTTATGCCAGTTCAGGAATTAATCCAGTTAACCAGAATCACATACCTGCAGACATTTGCCCAGGTTCGATCAAGCCCACCTTCACCACCTGTGTGAGGACAGATGACAAGGAATGAGCATGGGGCTGCACAGCCTGATTCTGTCTCCTGTGGAGCAGTTCTGAACAGGTTCTGAACTCACCCCGATGAAAGGAATAAACTTCTGGTACGAGTCCTCCTCCCGCCTGCAGAATCAGCAGAAGAAGATGAAGACGGGTTAGTCCCAGTGGAAGTGCAGAATGTGTGTATGTATATCTGGGGACATTCTGCCGGTCCTCATAAAACATTTACACAAGACAGTGGTTTCGTATAATAACTATGAGGAAGACAACAGACAAAAAACTTTTTGGTGCTGAGGTGTAGGGTTGCGAGTAAGTCTAGTCCCTGTGCTGGTTGACCCACCCCTTCTTCACCCATCCCCATGTTTTTTCCGCGTGGACTCACGTTCTGTGTTTGCAGGTAAGCATAGCTTCTGCAATGGGCAGCTGGTGCGTGATGGTGGCTCCACTGACATACTGGTGGATCCTGCTGGCCACGTCCACCACATCTGCACACAACACACAATGTATTTGTGAGAGTAACATCGTGTGTGGTACTGGGTTGCTATGGAATATATATATATATATAAAAGTGTGCGTGAGAGAATGTGTGTAGATTGCGGAGTGGCTGGGCGTGTGTACCATTCTGGGGAGGCTCGGTGCGGCTGAACAGCTCCCTCCATGCTCCATCCTGGAAGGCGGAGCTGTACCGGTTGTCCAGGGTTCCAAGGTGCTTAGCAACAGGATGGGAGCCTGACAGAGAAACAGAGAGGGGATCAGACAAGTGGAACTACGCGTGAAATGATGATTAATGGTTCCAACATCCTTCTGGTCTCTCAGGCCTTAAAATATCAGGATACTGATCTAAGATCAGCTCATACTGCGCTTACCCAGGGGCACCACCAGGAACCTCATGTAGTTGAGCCAATCGGACGTCTTGTTGGCGAGCTGCGAGACGAAGGACTGCAGGACGGCGGTCAGGTAGGCCTGCCCGCCCACCGCCACCACCTTCACCGGCCGGGGCACGGAGGAGTTGCAGTTGCAGCTGCGGGGAGGAGGCGAAGGATGAGCAATTAGCGAACTGGATGAAATGCGCACACGAGCGGCTGGAGACTCACAACTTCTGGATGCGCGTGAGGACCGCGGACATCACAGCCTGGATCTCGGCGCTGGAGCATGTGCAAACCACCGCCTGCCTGTGTACCTGCAGCTGCTCGGCAACGTACTGCGCACACACACACACACACACACACACACACACACACACACACACACCAAAACAGAGGTATGTAAATACCTCACAAAACTCACAAATACACACACACACACACAGGTCCACAGTTGCTGTACCGGATACCAGCAGCTTCTGAACGTTTGTGCTGCCACCCTGCATCCTCCCAGCTCTAATTATCAACTCTGCTGCTTTTGTGACAGTGTTGTGATTATTGTTGTTGTTTTTTTTGTTTTTTTAACTGCAGTTCCCACAGTGACCACTGGATGTCCACGGTCATGATCAGGAAACACGGCTTTATCTCAGCACATCGTTGCTTTTCCTACGTACACATCAGTCAACAAACAAACGTTAAAACATCGCAGACGGGCGCACGTACGGACACACACGTACCTGACCCTGCCAGTCGGTGGCATTGACCATGATGAGACTCTCAGGTAGGGCGGTGTCAGACAGGAGGATCTGATTGAGCTGATCGTACACAACTTTCCTCAGCAACTTCACACACACACACACACACACACACACACACACGCACACAAACAGTATAATTTATTTATATGTACTTGTTGCAGCATCAATAATATATACTGCAGCTCAGTCATGAACAATTTAGAGTCTCAGAGCTCCACATTTAGAACAAGAGAGAGGACAGGAGGGGACTGATAGTGAAAGTAGTGTGTGTTACAGGGACGTGTGTGTGAGTGTGTGTTCTTTGCAGCAGTGGGGTGAAGACAGCTGATGCAAATAGACTGAACAAAGTGATCAAAAAGGCTGGTTCTGTCCTGGGTGTCAGACTGGAGACCCTGACGGAGGAGTCTGAGATAAGAATGCTGAAAAAGCTTCTCTGTATCATGGACCACCCCTCTCACCCCATACATGCCTCCACGATGGCCCATCGGAGCACACGCAGGAAAAGACTCAGAGCCTCTAAACGCAGAACCGACCGGCACAGGAAGTCCTTCCTACCTGGGGCTACTAGACTGTCCAACTCTTCCACCGCTCTGTAGGTGACTTTCTCAGGGTTAATACCCATGTTGTTTTTTGTTCTCACTCAGATGGTGCAATATTACTCGCCTGTATGTTTTAGAATGTTTGTTTCACCCCCCCCCCCCCCATCACACGCTGCTACTCTCTCTTTATTCATTGCACAAACACGATGTCACTTTGCATAGCCACTTGCATTTCGACGGATATAGTTATATTATTATTGTTATTGAGTTCGAGCTATTTTTTGATATTTGCACTATTGTACTATTCTTTTTTCTTCCATTCTTATTGTATAGAAATTTATTCCTCTTGTTCCTCTTGCTGCCCTCGGGATAAATAAAGTTCTTTCTTCTCTTCTCTTCTCTTACCTGAGTGTTGTGGCCCAGCTCTGGTGATCTCTCACTGTCGGAGCTGTTGGCTCTTTCACTCGTGGCTTTGGAGGCCTGTCGCTCCTTCATGGGAGTGGTGCGTTTCTGACGGGGCGTGTGAACGCCGTCCAGCCTGAAACACACACACACACGCACTTCAGTTACTCAGTTAAAAATCTGTCTGCTCGTCATCAGGTGTGTGTGTGTGTGTGTGTGTGTACCTGGGTGAAGGCACCGTTTGGCCCTCGCTCTTGCTGCTCTTCATTGGAGTCCTCTGCCTGTCTGCCGCTGAGACGGTGATGCTGGGGCCTTCAGACGTCAACTCGGACTCGACATGGTCCTTCACACAAAACACACACACGCAGATTGGCACCTCAGGGTCCGCTGGACAGTTCGGGGACCGGGCGTGGCTGCATCCTCACCTGGTTGTCCACGTCGGGCTGCGCCTCCTCCAGGTTGTGACTGCGCGAGCGCTTCATCTTGTCTGAGGGCGGCTGCTCCCCCTGCTGCAGGACATTTTATTTTATGTTCCAGAGACTCCAGTGATTCACGACCTCTACCGGTCCTCCACAGGTCATGACCTCCATATGGTCACTACAGGCATTACAGTTCCAACAAATTAAATCAGCGTTGCATAACTGGCCATGTTATGATGGTGGCCAAGCAGCTCAAGACCTTCCTCTTTAGAGAAGATTTAGATGAACTTGTAACCTTCTTCTGTATAGAAACTAGAACAGAGTGAATAAAAAGATTGTATTCATAGTTGGGGGTCCTGGTGAACCAGAACTGACCACTTCATCCATGGTAACATGGAAGCACGTTGTAAGTCGCTCTGGATCAGGGCGTCTGCCAAATGCCATAAATGTAAATGTAAGGCAGCGGACCCATAATCAGAAGGTCCCCACTGAGGTCTCCTTGATTAAGGTACCGTCCCCACACACCCCCCCAAAACAGAGTCTTACCGGACTAAAAGGGTCCCTGGTCAGACTTCCTTTACTGTTCAGGCTGCCGATCTCCGTCTGGGAGCTGGACTGGGACATTCCCTCAAAAAATGGCCTGGACACACACACACACATATAGACATTGCATGTGTGTTTAGTGTTAATAGATATCATATAGCACAAGTAAATAACATGTAGACAGATTATACAGATCTACAGGAAGACAGAACCCAGTATCCCCGTCCACGATTGGCCTTTACAGTCAGATTCATACGTTAGGTTTACATCGTTAGCGGTCTTCTTGAAATCTGTGTCCTTGTCACCATTCACCTTTCGTGGATGTGACAAATGTGGGTGATCAGAAGACCACAAAGTCCCAGGTTCAAACCCCACTTACTACAGTCGTGTCCCTGAACAAGACACTTAACCCTGAGTGTCTCAAATTATGGATTCAGACAAAGAATGAAAAACTCAGGACTGAATTTTGGACTAAATTTGTAATAATAAAAATGAAAAAAAAAACAAAAAAAAAAAAACGCAATTTTATCGATAAAATATCACAATATATTTCTGGATAAGTATAAATGTGATGACATGACTGTTTCCTCATTTACACTCGTGTGATGAAATAGTCCCGACTCTGATCAATGGAATGAGGTAGATTGTGAATATTGTGAAATGTCCTTTTTCTACTTTCGGTGTATTTCCCACGGGTGGGAATTTAATAATACATTTTTATAATAAATTAACTGCATATTTTGAAATAAAAGAGAAAACTTTATTGCAAACGACTGCTGTCTGGAGAAAATGGAACACCGGTGATCACAGTGATCAAAACTGGATACCAGTTTATCCATAATGCATCACCAAAGGCAGCATTGCGAAGAGGCAGAATCGATTTTCTGTCACGCCTCGTCATTAAGCAGACTGGTCTGCCGATGGGAGTTTTTGTGCGGCGGCACGACGGGCAGCAGGGGGCGCTGCTGCTGCACCCCCCGCCCCCCACAGCAGCCTGATCTGTATTCAGCACCCATCCCCACAGCGACTGCTCATCACGCGCTTTTAAATTCTGCCTCACACACACACACACACACACACACACACACACACACACACACACACACACACACACACACACACACACACACACACTCTCTGACAGTGGTCTTTGCTTTGTGTCGTCAAGACGTTTACAGAAGCAACCCAAACATGAATATATGAGGAATGTGTGTGTGTGTGTTTGTGAAGACAAATATAAAGCACTCAGACAGTTGGGAGAGAAGGGACCTGCTGTGAGTGCATGTGTGTGTGTGTGTGTGTGTGTGTGTGTGTGAGTGCGTGTACCTCAGTTTAGGTTTGGGGGTACTCAGGATGCTGTCAGTCTCCTCCATCTCTGGTCCACTGTCGCTGGGGTTGTAGAGCTCCAGACTGTCGTAGAGCTCGTCCAGATCCTCCTCCACCTCCTGGATCTGTTCACGAGACACATGCTCCAGGCCGAATCCCACCTGTACACACACACACACACAAACACACACACACACACACACACATTTCCAAACATACAATCACATGACTGGAATAACATTTTTGGTCACATTTACACCACGTCCCCGGTAATCACACACCCTCTCGCACTGTGAGTCTCTGTGAGGACCATGATAATAAACTTCATCATCAATCATGTCAAACTAAACCAACCCATATTCACAGAAGGTGTGTGTGTGTGTGTGTGAGAGAGATAATGTACATTCATTGTACCACTCGACCATTCGAATGGAAAACAGGGTAAAAACCAAGAAAACGTGTGAATGTGTGTATTAGAGTCTGTACCTCATCCGACACTTTAAACCTCTTCAGTAAAGCAACAAACTTCTGCTTGATATTCGGTTGCTGGGTGCAGGGGAAAGAAAAGAGAAACACACACACACACACACACACGCCATGTGTGTTTTGTGAGCAGCGCAGCAGAAAAGTGGATTATAAAGACAGATGGGAGAGGAGAGTTCAGAGACTCACTCTGGTTATTGACGCATTCGGGGTGAGTTTGCGTCGTGCCTTCTTCTTCCTCACTTCATCTTCCTCTTCATACAGGTACTGCAACACACACACACACACACACACACAGTGGGACGTGTTACCCACTCAGCCAGAAGGTTCTTTCCCGAGCCAGGAACCCCAGCCAGGTCACGCTGGAAATCACCCTACCTGGCCGTGCACTGGGTCGTCACTACCCTCCTGCTCTGACGAGTAGCTCTCCTCCTCCTCCTCGGAGTAGTTGTCCATGTCTGGAGAGCGATCTGGAACAGGTCAGAGGTCGAGACGTCCATTTTTGAATCAGCAGGTAACAGAGTATTTCGCGGTGCAGACTCCGCCCACAGTTCAGCGAGGGGCCTATTCCGGAAGAGTTCAGCAGTGGGAGGGTCCCGCTTTTCTTTTCTTTATTCCATTGTGGAACTTACTAGTTCTAATCCAATAAAATAGAATAAGAAAATCAATATTTCACTTCACCCCCTCAACAAAAGAGCGAAACACCAACCGCTGGAGACCACAAGACGGCACGTACGAAGTGCCTGAATCGACGATTCTGCATCGATGCAGTGCAGAACACGGTCGATTATATTGATGGAGATAAAAAAGTGGTGCATGCCACGTTTTCGTAGCCTCATCTGAGCAGCTGAGAGAACGCTGGTATCGTGAACGAGTCCTGACGGCCCCTCACCGGACATCTTGGCTTTGGGCCCCTCGTAGTCGATGGGCTGGCTGGAGAGGGAGTACACCCGCACCTCGGCCACCGGCACCGACGCCTCCTTCAGCTGGCTGTGCAGCCCCAGCACCTGCGCCCCTTCAGATGGGTGCTGCATCACCTGCCCGACACAAGCAAGCACACGGAAAAAATACAACCCTCAACTCTTACCAAATCTTACCCACACGACTAACGAAGAACATGAAAACTATTTCAATTCATAACAGGGCAAGATGTTAATTGGTCTGAATTTTTGATGGAGAGCTCCGACCTCGGCCATGTTGATGAGGCCCAGCGCCAGCGTCTTGTACCCCAGGATGGTGCGGTTCTTGTAGCGCTTGCGGCGCTGCAGCATGATCTGCAGCTTGTTGGCGTCTCGCTTCAGGAAGTGCGGGTACTGCGAACAGAAGCACACGGCTCAGCGATGGAGACGGTCAAAGCAGGTGAGGGCAGGATCCAGACCGTCCGATGTGCGGGACAGTAGCTTCCGAGGAAAAGGAGTCCATGAAGGTCGGGCATCGTGTGAGAGTCAAGTGGGTGACACACTCGCCTATGAACCAGAGGACCCGGGTTCAAACCCCACTTACTACCATCGTGTCCCTGAGCAGGACACTTCACCCTGAGTGTCTCCATGGGGGGACTGTCCCTGTAATTACTTACTATGAACCAGAAGACCCGGGTTCAAACCCCACTTACTACCATCGTGTCCCTGAGAAGGACACTTCACCCTGAGTGTCTCCAGGGGGGGACTGTCCCTGTAATTACTTACTATGAACCAGAAGACCCGGGTTCAAACCCCACTTACTACCATAGTGTCCCTGAGCAGGACACTTAACCCTGAGTGTCTCCAGGGGGGGACTGTCCCTGTAATTACTTACTATGAACCAGAAGACCCGGGTTCAAACCCCACTTACTACCATCGTGTCCCTGAGCAGGACACTTCACCCTGAGTGTCTCCATGGGGGGACTGTCCCTGTAATTACTTACTATGAACCAGAAGACCCGGGTTCAAACCCCACTTACTACCATAGTGTCCCTGAGCAGGACACTTCACCCTGAGTGTCTCCAGGGGGGGACTGTCCCTGTAATTACTTACTATGAACCAGAAGACCCGGGTTCAAACCCCACTTACTACCATAGTGTCCCTGAGCAGGACACTTAACCCTGAGTGTCTCCAGGGGGGGACTGTCCCTGTAATTACTTACTATGAACCAGAAGACCCGGGTTCAAACCCCACTTACTACCATCGTGTCCCTGAGCAGGACACTTCACCCTGAGTGTCTCCATGGGGGGACTGTCCCTGTAATTACTTACTATGAACCAGAAGACCCGGGTTCAAACCCCACTTACTACCATAGTGTCCCTGAGCAGGACACTTCACCCTGAGTGTCTCCAGGGGGGGACTGTCCCTGTAATTACTTACTATGAACCAGAAGACCCGGGTTCAAACCCCACTTACTACCATAGTGTCCCTGAGCAGGACACTTAACCCTGAGTGTCTCCAGGGGGGGACTGTCCCTGTAATTACTTACTATGAACCAGAAGACCCGGGTTCAAACCCCACTTACTACCATAGTGTCCCTGAACAGGACACTTAACCCTGAGTGTCTCCAGGGGGGGAATGTCCCTGTAATTACTGGGATAAGGGCGCCTGGTAAATGCTGTAAATGTTGCATAATAAAAGGCATGGGGACAGTACGCAGCGTGCGTGCAGAAAGGCCGCCGTAGAGTGATGCATGATGGGAAACGGGAGGCTTCGACTCACCTGCAGCAAGAAGGTGAGCTGCAGGTCCGTCTCCGTCAGCCCCGCCGGCGACAAGAGGATTTCGTTTGAGCGCAAAATGCGCTTCGACCCCTGAGGGAGGGGAGATAAAAAGAAGAAGAAGACGGGTGAGGAGCTCGACTTGCTACTGAGACCCGCTCACCTCCAGCAGACGGAGTGGAGGAGCGGTGCGGGTTTTATTCATTATGGAAGAAAATAAACGGGAGGAGGAGGGACGGTTGGGCTGGTCTTCTGTACCTGGAGCTTGACGGCGATGACCACAGAGGTGAGGTCTTTATCCAGCTCCTTCAGCATCACCAGCTTCTTCAAGGTCAGATTAAAGAGCCTGCAAAAACACAGACCCGTGCATACGTTAGCTGCCTCAGGATCCATGTAGACCTGACATTTGACGTGGTCGATGGACATTAAGATGCAGTACTAATTAATCTACAGTCAAGTAAACGTCAGACATTAATTAGTCATTTAATCTGAATGTTCTTTAGACGCTTGTCCCGCCCTCTGATTTACATTTACAGCATTTACCAGACGCCCTTATCCAGAGCCCTTATCCAATCAGTAGTTACAGGGACAGTCCCCCCCTGGAGACACTCAGGGTTAAGAGTCTTGCTCAGGGACACGATGGTAGTAAGTGGGGTTTGACCCTGGGTCTTACCACCCCTGATTGGCTCATATTTTGACAGTGACATTTATGCCACTTTAAACCTGACAACATCTTATCTAAGGGTTTTAGTAGCCTGGAGGATAATACACTCGATTATGAACCAGAAGAGCCAGGTTCAAACCCCACTTACTACCATTGTGTCCCTGAGCAGGACACTTAACCCTGGGTGTCTCCAGGGGGGGACTGTCCCTGTAACTACTGATTGTAAGTCGCTCTGGTTAAGGGCGTCTGGTAAATGATGTAAATGTAAATCTACTGTACTGTTGCTACTGGCAGGAACCCTTAGTGGTTGCTCAGCCAATAAGAAATACTCGTTCTGCCGAACGGAGAAAACATGACGCATTCTGCGAACGGAGCGAAACAACCGATCTCAAGCTAAACTCATGCAACTGGGTCCCTTTCCTCCCTATTTGTAATTAGCGTTAAGTTTATATATCTATTATGGAGGCGAGTTAAAGAACTAGTTTAAATGCTAGTTTATATTTGAACAGTGCAATGAAAAGTTTCTTTTTCTACAGTCAAAATGAATTTCTGCTTCCATTTCACGAGTGACAGAAAGGCGGTTTTATTATAGTCATACGGAAAAATGTGAGGTGATCGCATTCAACACCGCAGAAAAGTATATAAAAACACGCTGGCCATGAGGAGTAAGTTGCTTAACAGCATGTACATTTAATTCGGTAAAATAACAGGCTGTGTTGCTTTTAATTCAGTAAAAATTTCACAGGCTGCGCCCTGCGTGATATCGAATATGCAAACAGCCCACTCTTTCAACCCAAACGTCCACTTTTTTTAAGACTAAAAATCCCCTCTTCACGGGGTCTCCGATCCCAGACAAATCTGTTCTCCTTTGTTGTCCCCAGCTGGTGGGACAACTTGTCCTGCTCCATTCGACTAGCCGAGACTACTACCACCTTTAAGAAGCAGCTGAAAACCCACTTGTTCAAAAAGTATTTCAGATGAGTCCAACACCAAACACACACACACACACACACACACAATATTAACAACTTGCAAGGATGTTCTATTCCTGACAAGTTAGTTTTGTAAGAATTGCTGATGTCTTCCTCTTGTAAGAAGCTTTTAAGTAAAGTAAAGTCTTCCTCAGAAAAAGAGTAGTCTGATACCTCCAAGCCTAGAAGGTTCAAGATTCAAGATCGGTTTATACGACAGTATACACAGGATACCGTGTATTGAAATACACAGACAGAAACAAAAATGCATATGTATATACACACTAAACTAAACTAACTACAACTGTACGGTATTTACAGTAGAACCAGTAACTAGTAGCTGGAAACCGCACACTGACTACGTAAAAAGCTCAGAAAAGTGGTGGCCTGTGAGACTATTTTTTTTTTTTAAATGACAGAAAAAGGCCTCTGAATTCCCCCGCTCTCTGATCCTGTCACTCGACTTTGCGCCAAAGCTCCTCTGAAAGCCACAATCCCGTACTGCTGACGCTGCCACGGCAACCAACAGGGCTAAAAGCCAGAGCCTCACGGCGACCTCTGACCCCCAAACAGTCTCCACCCAGTCAAGCGGCCATCCACATCACCCTCAGGGTTCTGATATGAGCACTGAAACACAGGGGAGGTTTTGCGATTAATCGCAACTAATTCTTGAGGCTGAAGCAATAATATTTTAACCAGTTACAAACGCTCACTTGTGCACACAGCCCCGATGCCCAGAACATCCCCACGGATTGACGAACGAACGTCTCTGGACGCAGGGACACTCGTGCACACACGGAGGAGGGGTGGCGCTGGTCTAGACGCCACGAAATGCCATGTCTGGACAGTCTATAAGCCTGAAGGTCAAAAGCGCTGAATTATTAAGGAGGTTTTTTTGTTTTTTTTAACGTCTGACCGCAACACTCAGAAATCACGTCACTCGCGTGTTCCCTCCACGCCAGAAACAGCACGGAGCGTAAACGCGGGGGCCAAACCCACGCGAGACAGCTGCCGCCCGGGCTCGGAACGTTCCGGAGGGCCGCGCCGGGGAGCAATGCCAGTTGGAGCGTCGACGGAGGCGAGCAGATGGCGTCGTGGAGGCATGATTGGATTTCCGCGGAAATCTCATTAACGTATCAAGCGCTGCCGCATAATCCCGGCCACACCGACAACACGGTTCATCGTTTCCACAGGCGGTAAAGGGATTTAATGAACCTGAAGTGACTGTCATTGTGATACACAGCAGCGCAGCACACGGTGACACAATGAAATGTGTCCTCTGTATTTAACCATCATCCTTGGTGAGCAGTGGGCACCATGACAGGCTCCCGAGGAGCAGCGTGTGGCACCTCGGCGGATCGGGATTCGAACCGGCAACCTTCGTATTACGGGGCCATTTCCTTAACCGCTATGATGATAATAAGATGATAATAAGTCGCTGTTCTCCCACATTTACATGCGCTCTTGCACATGGCTGTCAGAGCAGAGTAACTTTGACAGAACTAGAATTTAAGAGCATAAATGGGTTCTACGCCACAGTGTTGTATGGAAGCTGCACTGTTGCTGAGCGTAATGCGATGCAGCGGGTGGTGAAAACTGCCCAGCGCATCACAGGGACTCCACTTCCATCCATCGAGGACATCCAGAGGAAGCACTGCCTGCGTCGCGCTCGCAGTATTCTTAAGGACTCCTCCCACCCGGCCCACGAACTGTTCTCTCTCCTGCCTTCAGGCAGACGCTTCAGGCTACCACGGACAAGAACCAGCAGACTTCCCAGAGTGGTCTCCTTGCTGAACTCCTCTGCCCCCCCCCCATACACTCCTGATAATCACTGTACTACCCATGTTTGCACATGTTTGCATATAATCAATGCACTGACCTAACTACATTTCGTTGCCCTGTACTTGTACATGTGTAATGACAATAAAGTTGAATCTAATCTAATTAGCACGTGATCTGACATTTAAAACTATTTTGATTGTTATATATATATATTACGTCCTGTAAAGCACTGAATGGAGCCTGAACTGGTGGGATAAACAAAATTTAGACGTAGAATTTAGAACAGTCATAAATCGAGCCTCGTCAGACCAGGCCCAGACAAGGGGTCACCCTGGGGTCGTAAAGCACTCCACTCCTCGGCTTCATTTACAGCCTCCAGGATTTGTGGAGACAGGCAGGGGCAGCGGTGGCAGTTCTTCACACATGAATGTGGCAGCTCTCTTGAGCAGAAATGTCATTCAGGAAGCCTCGGGGCAGATGATAAAATCTCTCTCACACACACACACACACACACACACAAGGCTGCGGTCAAAGATGGAGCCAGAAACGATGCTGCTTTGGATGATGTTGTACTTTTAACCTCTGACCCCTGGAAGAGAAAATGCTGCCACTAATCTTAAATGCAACCACAGGGTCCAGGCACCATCGAAAATGCACACACAGCCGAGCTTCCTCTGTTCCTCACTCAACCCACAGGAAGTGAGAGTTCGTGACGTAACTTCCCTGTTGGCTGATGTTGATGTAATCAGGCCTCAGCGCAATGCGGCCCTGCTGTGCTCCGATTGGTCCCGAGTCGTCAGGTAGTATCTACTACAGAAATAAAATAAATGCTCTACCTGAAGTTACCTTGGTAACAGATTCGGGTCACGTGACCTCGCCTCTCCCTCTCTGACGTGCCGTGTTCCCTCGGCTCGGAGGAGGCAATTTTCTACCCGACTCCCGCAATCTCGTCAGCCGCTAAGACACGATTGGCTTTCGATTGTAACACGCCGCCCAACCCCCCCCCCGCGGCCCAACCCAATCCCACAATCCCCTGGGCTCACATCTCCATTCTCGATTCCCATTTTCTCCCGCACTTCTGTCTTTATCTCAGTTCCTCTGGGCCCCGTTAAGGCCCTGCATTAACACACGCCCCGCGTCCGGATAACCAACACTCTGGTCCGATATCAGAGTTTCTACTTTACGTCTTTATACGTAACATCCAACTTGAAGAAAACATCCGAATTACAGTGGCAAGCAGTAGCAACCCACCCAGAACATGAACAAAGTGTAAAAAGGGGAGGAGCCTGTAGGCATGAGGCATGACTGACACCCCCTCCTGTCAATACGTGACACGGTCATATTTAGCGCAGCATCCACCCCCTCCCTCTCTCCTCCGTTTCCCTCCGTTCTCCACACTCCTAATACCCCTTGTACACAAACGTGACCACGCCCTTTAATTCCAGCGAACGTGACCACGCCCACTACCAACATGCAGGTTATCAGGCGCTTTAATTCCTAGTGAACGTGACCACGCCCACTACCGAGACCAACATGCAGGTTATCAGGCGCTTTAATTCCTAGCGAACGTGACCACGCCCACTACCAACACCAACATGCAGGTTATCAGGCGCTTTAATTCCTAGCGAACGTGACCACGCCCACTACCAACACAAACATGCAGGTTATCAGGCGCTTTAATTCCTAGCGAACGTGACCACGCCCACTACCAACACCAACATGCAGGTTATCAGGCGCTTTAATTCCTAGCGAACGTGACCACGCCCACTACCAACACCAACATGCAGGTTATCAGGTGCTTTAATTCCAGAGTTCTGATGGGGGAACTGGTGAATTATTGAACATTAGTTCCCATTAGTGGGAACAACTGCAAGATCCTGACACTACAGAACTGAATTCGTGTCCATCTACGTTGTTGCTGCTGAAGTCGGCAGTGAAATACATTATCATGAAACGGCACTACGTTAGTCTTGCTGCAGTGCTCTCTCTCACACACACACACACACAGTTGCTTTAAAAGTCACTGAAATGCACGCTGGCCTCGTAAGGGACAAAGAAGGACTCAGATTTGGGTCACTGTTCATCACAAACACAGAGACAGACAGACAGAAAAGGGCCTCTGAATTCCCCCGCTCTCTGATCCAGTCACTTGACTTTGGTCCAAAGCTCCTCTGAAAGCCACAATCCCATACAGCTACGAACAGGGCTAAAAGCGAGGGCCTTACGAGGACCTCTGACCCCAAACCGTCTCCACCCAGCCAAGCGGCCATCCACATCACCCTCACCGCCGGCTGCTTATCTCGCAAGGAGAGCAGGGTTCTGATATGAGCAATGAAACACAGGGGACCAATCGCAACTAATTCTTAAGACCAAAGCATTAATATTTAAACCAATTACAAATACAAGTGTGCAAAAGAGGCTTGGGCGTCAAGGAGTGCCAGGGGTCAACTTTGAATGGGACGCTGCGGCCTGGATGAACGCTCCATTCTGATTGGCTTCTGACTGAGGGTATCTATGCAACCACAGTAGCCTGGTGCAAGAAGAGTAAATAAGCGTGATCAAACAAAAGATTAAAAAAGCCAGATATCTCCGCCCGGGGTTTTTGATTAAAGGACGTCTCGGCCTCTTCCTGGACGTACTGGTCACCAAACAAATTTGTCTCAAGATAAAAGTGACTGTGGACCCACATCGTGGTCCGCGTTTCCATTACTAGGAACGATGTACGTTCCTGAGAGCAACGCACAACGACTGGTGTGCTGGGATCACAAACATCAATGCAGTTGAAAACGGCTCCATGGAATCTTCTGCATATTAATCTCATAATTGATGCATCGCCATGCAGACGCGGACAATTCTGCATTGATGCAGCGCCGAGCGCAATTGATTTTATCACAATAGCGTTGCTCGGTATGAAAATCTGGGTTAAAAAGTAGTGCCGGTCATGACTGTGGCGGCCGGTCCGGGTGGGACTTAGTCATCGTCCACGCGGAGGTTCCAAATGAACGCCATGCCTGTCTTGTAGTTGTGTAAGATTGGGTGTCACAGGACCATGCTTTTGTCTTGCATAGCAGCTGTATACAAGAAGATGTGTGAGCTTCCTGTGCCGGTGGTTGTGCGTGAAGATTCGGCACCTCTGTTTTACATGCTTTTGTCTGACTGCAACGTGTGAAGTGTCAGCCGTCAGGACCGCCCACTCTCTTTGTCTTCCCCAAATGGGAGGCACGGGGGGCGTGACATCAGAAACAACAGGTTCTGATTGGCCAGTGACAACTTCCTGTAGGCCAGGGGTATAAAGGTCTGCTCACATGTGGAAAAAGAGACCTCTGAGCTTTCTTGCTCAGGGGGTTTTCCATCGGAAGCCGGAAGGCTTCTGAGCCTTTCTCTCCCCCTCTCTTTCTCTTCTCCCTCTTTACTCTTTCTTCTCATTTTATTTTCTCTGTAACCTTGGTACCTTTTTACATTCAATATTCACATGTAACTACAATAATTATTTACCGGTGTTAATAAATTAGAAACTGTTCATTTTTAACCTCTTTCTGCCAGGTAACATCAAGTTGGAGTGGTTGAATACAGTGCTTTGTGTGCAGAGAGTTTTTCTACACACTCTGTTCTCTCTCACACCACATGGTCTTTTTTACAGTTGCATCCGATTGTGGTTCCACTGGCGTCCGCTTGATACTGTTTAACGTTCCGCAGGTCGGAATTGACTCCATCAGACATGTCCTAAGCCCAAGTCATACAGGACTGTTCACCGGAACGTTCCACCGGCAAACCCAGAATTCTGTTGATGGTGTGTGTCAGTCCTCATCAACTCCAAAGCAGCAGGCTTTTGAACTGTGCACGCACGCACACACACACGCGCACACACACCTCGCACAAAATAAAAATCAAGCAAACAGATGACACACGGCAGTAATTTTAGAGCCCGTTTAACACCCCTCACGCTTACAGCCTCACCGGCGGGGGTTTGGACGAAACACCCCGCAGGTAAACAGACCCCTCTCCGGAACGAGGGTCCATCTGGCTCTGAAAAACGGACCAATTAAACTAGTAAACGGGGTAAACATCCCGTGATGGGACGATTCCCACGGCGCCGGGAGGAGAGCATCGTCGTCATCATCTAATGAGTCGCCACCTCACGCGGGGGACGCGGCAGGTCCCACCAGCCAACGTCTGACGTACGAACCGCGAGGAGCCGGATGATGGCTCCACGGTCACACTAGTGCAAACGAATTTTAAAATGAACTTGGTTCATTTTCTCATTGTTGCTTCATTAAATTGTCCAAATTGACACATTCATTTCTAAACATGTTAAAAAAAAAAAAAAAAAAAAAAATGAGCACAGCGGCATTTTGTTGGATTTTACAATTCATCCTTGAAAAGAAGAGACAAACCCCACACACTCGAGACTTGAGTCATCTGCCCGACTGAAGTAATGAGAAAAGCACTTTTTATTTCCTGACTGAGAAATAAAAGAGCAGATTATCTCCCGGTCGCCCCCCGTCTGAGCCTCTTTGAACCCCTGGACGGGCTGAAACGCTGTGAAGGATCCGTAACGAGTCCGGTCACCAGTGAAATAACCTTTTTCTGAGAGCACCAGGACCTTCACAGAACCAGGGGACACATTTCACCGTTTCACAATGACAAAAAAATAAAACTACCGCTTTCACGAACACGCGAACAACATTGGAGGACGGCCACCTGCGATATCTCTCCGGAGCCTTCCGGCACTCCGCCCGTTACACGGGACAGACAGTCCGCTACGAAGCAAGACACCAAAGGCTTTAGCAGCCGAGCAAAATGGAGTTCTTGCAGAACCAACGTGGGTTTTGTATTCAGTTGTTTGTCATAAATAGTACAATCTAGAAGATCACCCGAAAACGGAATTAAGAAGAATCTGAGTCGGACGTTCCGGGCAACCTGCGGCGCGCCCGCGTCCTGAGGGTCGCGTGGCGACAGACGATAAGACGGCGAACAATGGGCCCTTTCTCCGGGGCCTCTGCCAGCAAGGTCGAGCCAAGGTCAAATCCCATCAGCCCCTCTGATTCGCCGCTTCGTGCTCTTTCTGCTCGTTTAAACCGAACACGGGCAAGAAAGGGACAACTCCCCGCCCCCCAGAATCCCATCATCCTCTCTTCATCTACTGGGCCCATTAAACCGAGCTGCCGGTTCCCGGTTCTCCTACAATCCTCTCAGTGTGTGTGTGTGTGTGTATATGTGTGTGTGTGTGTGTGTGTGTGTGTGTGTGTATAAACCCCAACACTTCGTGGCTGTCAGCTGAGCGATGGCCTCCAGGGTCCCGGAGTCCACTGGCGGAGAGGATTTTAGTAGGAAAAGTGAAGCAGGGGCTGAATCAAGTTGTAAAGACTGTGTGTGTGTGTGTGTGTGTGTGTGTGTGTGTGTGTCTTCTCCCTCAGGCTGGCATGAACCATCTGTGTATTAAAGTGCTGCTCTTCTCTCTCTCTCTCTCTCTCTCTCGCCAGACACAGTTTTTCATTCATGACGAGTCCTGGACAGGAGACAGCGCGAGGAATGCCGTCCTCCCTCGGCGGAGCGTCTTCTCACCGCGCGTTCTGATTGGCTCTTATTACACCGTTTTCTTGACGTTGCTTAGGAACGGCTGGATCAGAGATAAACTGTTTCAGCAGAATAGATCTGATTAACACACCAATAATAATAATAATTATCTGTAATAAAGCAGATTCACAATGAGCTGTTGAGATAAGTGGGGTGTTCGTTTATAACAGCCAAAGTGTGGTAGTAGCCTAGTAGGTAACACACTCGCCTATGAACCAGAAGACCCGGGTTCAAATCCCACTTACTACCATTGTGTCCAGGGGGGGACTGTCCCTGTAACTACTGATTGTAAATCGCTCTGGATAAGGGAGTATAGTAAATGCTATAAACGTAAATGTAAAATAAATGACGCAACATTATTCAGGACGGGCTGCGAGAAATATATATATCTACAGATATAAAACAAGACTGAACAGGACAACCTGCCGTCACTCTCACTACACTACCAACACAACCGAAAACTTTGGACTCGCTATTCCGCACGGCTCATAAAATATGTTTTATTCAATCCGGCAGCTGGGGAACACGATTAAATAAACGAACAAGAGAGTTTATTTACAATATTTACATTATTCCAAACACGACACGCGGCTCGGACTGACAGGAGACAGTGGACAGGAAGTGTGACTGGAGATGCTTATTAGCATCCAGGTCACTTTACAGAGATTAATCACACACACACACACACACACACACACACACACAAATCCTGATTACTGGGGACACATGTGCACACACGAAGTAACAATTCTAAAGAACGCTTTACACACACACACAGAGTTCCTTCAATAATGCAATTATGAGTTATGATCTGAAGATCCATCTGATCTCTTCAGCAGGAACTGAGAACTGTGTGTGTGTGTGTGTGTGTGTGTGTGTGTGTGTGTGTGTGTGTGTGATGGATAGATTTTGACGGTGGCCCAAATCTCCCACCGTCTCATTTAAACGATGTTCTGCTTGACGGGATCAGCAGCTCCACGTGTGACAGCACGAGAGATAACGTTCTACAACCGCACACACGAGTGTATATATGTGTGTGTGTGTGTGTGTTGAAGTTGAGACTTATTGTCATTTCAGCTACATTCAGCTACACAGTTATACAACGTGTGTCCCATACAATCCGTCCTGGTCCGGTAACAAACGTTATTTTAACATTGTAATAAATGTCCCACTAACGGATTTTTCCCTCCGACACCAGACTTGTTGTTAAAAATTTGTCCGTTTTTAACGTCGCCACACGCAGTCCAAAGCGAAACCACCGCAATGAGAACCTGCCCAACTCGGAAATCTGTCCAAACTAAAAGTGCAGTTGTCACCATGGCAACAGGCCCGAGTTCGCGGAGGAAAGTCGGTGACGGGTGCCGATAAGACCGTTATTAACACCGACGCCAGAGTTAATTACTCCTACAGTCTTAATTAACCGCCGTCGGGAACGTCAACACTCGTCATCACATGGCAACGTAACCGTGCGAGAAACACTGCAGCACAGCACATGGTGACACAGTGACATGTGTCCTCTGCATTTAACCATCACCCTTGGTGAGCAGTGTGTGGGGACCTCAGTGGCACCTTGGCGGATCGGGATTCGAACCGGCAACCTTCTGATTACGGGGCCGCTTCCTTAACCGCTAGGCCACCACCGCCACTGATGCGAACACGCAAAAGCGGCTTCCACGGTATCGTGACATCAATACGGTAACATTCTGTCGCCTTCCAGATGCTGGGCTCCGCCTCCGTTCACTTCCCGCAGAGTTCGCATCGCCGAGCGGCCTAGTCGGTAAGGAACCAGACTCATGTTCGGAGAAGTTGCCGGTTCGAATCCCGGCCATCCGACGTGGCACCGAGGCACCGTCCCCACACACCGCTCCCTGGGCCCCTGTCATGGCCGCCCACCGCTCGCCAACGGAGACACAGTCACTACACTGACGACAGTCACTTCACTTTCATGAGCTCCTGGAACATCTGACATCTGACAGCGGATTCCACGAGATTTATCAATCAGTCTATTCATCGATTGATCTAGCCACATGTGCGGCAGAAGAATTTAGGTAAATATCACCCTAGGGCGATAGTAGCATAGCGGGTAACACACTCGCCTATGAACCAGAAGACCCAGGTTCAAACCCCACTTACTACCATCGTGTCCCTGAGCAGGACACGTAACCCTGAGTGTCTCCAGGGGGGGACTGTCCCTGTAACTCGCTCTGGATAAGGGCATCTGGTAAATGCCGTAAATGTAAATATAGGTAAGAATAAACGTGTCCTCATCGGTCCCCGTCACACCATCAACACAACCGACACCCTTTCTGGCCCAAGCAAGAGGGTCGTGTTGGAGCTGAATGTACACACACACACACACACACACACACACACGGGGCTCCATAGTACAGTAAAGGAAGAAAGGCGGGGACGGGACGAAGCAGGAAGACATAAAAGCCACCAGTGTCCCCAGGCCCACGGTGACAAAAAGCCCGTTTGCAACAAGAACGTGCGCCGCCCTCAGTCCGATACTGGTGGCCTGTCAGAAGTTACGGAACTTCGGAATCGTCCGCTCGCCTCCTGCGCAGGGCCGCGGGGCTTCGTGGGGTTTTTTCAGGGCCCTTGACTCCGGCACAGGATTCCTGCTCAGGTTCAGGTTCCGGCTGCGGGAACGAGCCGCGTCCCCCACCACAACCACACAAGCACGTACCAAGAAGACCAGAACCCCGAAACAGCCACTCCCCGGTCCCCGGACCCCACGCCGGACCTTCCGATCCCCGTGTCAGCCCGCAGGACCACCGTGGAGGTCACAAGGTCACATGACCCAGACCCACGGCGACCCGATCAGAGAGAACTTGGCTCTTCTTCTTCTGTTTGTGTTTTAAAGTGGTGGACACACACACACACACACACACACACACACACACACACACACGCCCTCGCAGGAACCCGCGCGTCACGTACCGGGGCACGCAGCTCGGCAGCGAGCGGTCCACCTCCCACGTCGCGTACAGGTTCATGTGCACCGGCCGGTTGGAGGCGATGGCCACCGGCTTGGCGGGCTGCGGCGACGGGACGCCTCCGGGCCGCGGGGGCCCGCCGCGCTCCATGCCGGGCGACGCTTTGTCTCGGTCCGCGGGTCGGGGCGGCGGACGCGGCGGGCGCGTTGCGCGTCGCGTCGCGCTGTTTACCCACGCAGGAAGCGGAAAGGCGCGCAGAGCGCCGCCTCCCGTTAAAGACGTACAGCGTCTCTCTCTCTCTCACTCACTCTCTCACTCACTCTCACTGTGGCAAGCCGGTGATCGTTTAATTCGCAATTATTATTATTTTTTTTTTTTAATAAGTAACAATTAAATTTCGCAGATAATACAGGCCAAGAGTCTGGACACCTTCTCACCTTCTCGCGTTTTCTTTATCTTCACGACCATTTACGTTGGTAGATTCTCACTGAAGGCATCAAAACTATGAATGAACACATGTGGAGTTCTGTACTTAACAAAAAGTGGAGACCTGACCTCCACAGTCACCGGACCTGAACCCAATCCAGATGGTTTGGGGTGAGCTGGACCAACAAGTGCTAAACACCTCTGGGAACTCCTTCAAGACTGTTGGAGAACCATTTCAGGTGACGACCTCTTGAAGCTCATCGAGAGAATGCCAAGAGTGTGTAAAGCAGTAACCAGAGCAAAGAAACTAGAATATAAAACATGTTTTCACTTATTTCACCTTTTTTTGTTAAGAACGTAACTCCACATGTGTTCATTCATAGTTTTGATGCCTTCAGTGAGAATCTACCAACGTAAATGGTCATGAAAATAAAGAAAACACATTGAATGAGAAGGTGTGTCCAAAATTTTGGTCTGTACTGTATGTGTAACAGTTCTGGATAATCTTTACTTGTCATTCATTAAAAAAAAAAATTTAACTGGGATGTATAAAAATTAGGTTTGGGTTCGAATTCCGATCCACCAAGGTACCACTGAGGTCCCTGTTATAGTGCCCACTGCTCACCAAGGGTGATGATTAAATACAGAGGACACGTTTCACCACGTCACCAGGTGCTGTGCTGCAGTGTATTCGCTTTGCTTGTCCAACGCGTTCAGGTTTACACACAGGTAGGTTGTAAGATATTCTCAGAAAATACTGGCACAGAAGCATGGTCTGCCTTTAATTTTCGATAACTGAAGCCAGAATAAGGCTAAAATATGACTAGTGTAATCTCGACAGAATGAATTTTCCAATTTATATTAGCAACTTTGTAAAATAAGGTAATGACCATTGGTGTTTGACACGTTGAAGAATGAAACGGCTTGCCATAGTGTGTGTGTGTGTGTGTGTGTGTGTGTGTGTGTAAGATAAATAGTAGTAAATTAATACACACAATACAGGGTTCGTGGAATGCACGTATCCAAATGTCCTTTTAATGTACATGGGTGTCCAAAGCAGACCCAGTCCACACATCTGAATGTCATATTTCATTCTTTCCTCTTTTATTAAAGCTGTTGCGTTATACTTCCACATGTACAAGAGATCTGTGTGTTTTTTGTTTTTTTTACTTAGTTTCTCGTCCTTCAGGCATTTCAGTCGCAACACACACACACACACACACACGCACACACGCACAGAAGGATACGAGTCACGCCGAATACCGCGAGATTTCGAATTTTGACGCACGGGATCCACGTGTCCAGTTATCGGGTTTATACCATGTTAATACGGACCACGTATTCATCCATTTATACATGAACTCGCTCTTATAACAAGATGCTGGCCTATATCGCGAATGCTGAAACGTTGGAATGTTCTGCTTTTCCTGCTATGTCGCGTTATGACGGTGGAGCCATGAATCACCGAACTGGCGGGAAACGGGCGTCATTTCCCGCGCAGATGACAAATCTCCCCCCCTCCGTTCATTAAAACACGGGCATGGTTGAAATGCTTCCAAAGTTGCAGTTTTCTTTTTTAAATATAGGCTTGGAATGACATTTCTCATCGTTCAGACCCTTCATTTGTCGTCAAAACCAGCCCCGTTCTGAACAAGGCGCATTTAAAAGCAGCTAATATGGCCAGACGGGGCCCATTAAACCCGGGATTCATCGGCGTCGTCACTCGACTTGCAAATTGTCGCGCTCACGGCCTCCTCCCCTGCCGGCTCGGGCCCGCGTGTAAAATCTGCATCGTTGGCGGCGTCCGCCACCACCCGACCCGTGTCACCAGCAGCAGGGCCCCCGCGTCACCGCCTGCGGGGATTCGAGCGCTTGATCCGGCCCTCTCGGCCGCGTCACCGAGGACAGTCGGAGTGCGGCGGTGGCTGCAGAAGGACTGAGGCCAACAAGTCCGTGGTCTTTATTCCAGTGACCACATGACCCTGACCGGAGGAATAAAAGTGGAACTCTTACAGCCACAGCACTGATATTTAGAAATTTTCGTCACTCTCAGGAGTCTAATCACCATAAACATTTATATCTCCGATATAATGATAGAGCGGTGAAAGCCAAAATAGCGCCTGGGAAGGAAATATTTACGTTTTACGGTGTTTGGCAGACGCCCTGATCCAGAGCAACTTACTAAGTGCTTCCATGTTACCATGGATGAAGTGATCAGTTCTGGTTCACTAGGACCCCCAACTATGAATACAATCTTAAGCATCAGGATCCTAACGAGAAAGAATAATAATCCAGGAAGTCCATTCCTTTTTCCCATGGCGGTTTGTTGTTGGGAGGGTTAACCGGTCATGATGGGGACCCCCAGCTAGAACAGTGGGCGTGGTTTGAGTCTATATTTAAGAGTGCTGATTAGCTGGCGGCGTGTGACCTCAGTGGCTGATAAGGTGCTAATGACGCACGACGGGGTTCCACCTCGCCCGGGGCGGGGTCAGGGTGGTGAAGGGGCTTCTTCAACGTCAAAACGCAGCAGAACTCTGGGACAACGGTCTTCCCACCAGCCATGCCCGACGTGACTTGATAGCGAATGGGGCGGGGGATGGTGTGCCACGCCCATGAAGCTCTTCACGAAAAAAAGGGGTCATGGTGGACTCGTCCTGCGGTGAGCGAGACCTAGACAGATTCGCAGCCCCCTCTAGTGGTCGCTGCAGGATGTTACCGTGCTCATGCACGCATTTTACACGACCACGGGTGCTGGAAGCAGAGTTTGTAGGAACAATAGAACACACAAAAAAAAAAAAAGGCCAGAAAATGTTCAACAAGGTTTATTTACAAAAACAGAGCGATAAAGCATGGAAAGTAAAACTGTGTTCTGAACGTTCATTTAAAACCGACAAAAAGAAAGAAAGCCGCACGTCCTTACAGAGACACCAAGGACACGCTAGCGTACAGCGACGGGTCTAGAACTTGAACTCTTTGTACTTCTTGGCTCCGCTGCGGGTGTCCTGGGGCTGGGCCTTCCTCTTCTTCTGCTGCGGGGCGGAACACACACACACACAGTTAGAAAGAGTGTGAAGCACCACACCTCCAGGAACAGGAAGTTGCACTCGAGTTCGCACCGAATACGCGTGCGGACGAGCGATGAAAAGAGCGAAGGCTGCGTTAAGCAGTCAAGTCAGTGAATCGACGCGTGAAACCGAACACCAAAATTCTAAAATCACGCCGTGTATTTTTATTAAAAGTTTTAAAAAGTGAAGTGATTGTCACATGTGATACACAGCAGCACAGCACACGGTGCACACAGTGAAATGTGTCCTCTGCATTTATCCCATCACCCTGAGTGAGCAGTGGGCAGCCGGGGAGCAGTGTGTGGGGACGGTGCTTTGCTCAGTGGCACCTCGGCAACCTTCTGATTACGGGGCCGCTTCCTTAACCGCTAGGCCACCACTGCCCCAAATTATTATTAGGGCCGGGAACGTAGATTAAGAGCTCGATACGGGACCATGATTGTGAGGATTTAAAAATAACATTCGTAAGGTCATTTTAAAGGGGCGGGGTCATCTAAAACCCGAGCTAGAAGTTGTTCCAGAAGTGAGAAGCGGTGAAGGGATGATAGAGTTTACATGACGACACGTGAATGGAATCTGTGGCCTTTTCCGAAATTACCCAGACCAATTTTGTGAAATGTTAGCAGGACTGAAGAATAATTTTCATAAACGTAATAAACCGTTCAGAATAAATATCTGTGAAGTATCTGATGAAGTACGAGGGTCTTCACCTTCTGCTTGGCCGCGTGCTCGGCCACCATGTCGCTGAAGTCCTCCTTCTCCACCTGGGCCTGCTGCTCGCGGACGTGCTCCTCGTACTTCTGCGTCATCGCCATGGGGTCCAGCTCCAGCTCCTCCGGGGCCAGCGCCACCTCCACGCCCTGGGAGTCCTGGCCGCCGCCCGCCTTACGCCCGGCCATGGCCTGTGGGACGGTCACATGACGGTCATACGACTGCATCGTGTTAAAGGGTGAAAGCCCGAGGCGCGGTTCGTTACCCCGGAGACATCGTAGACGTGCGTGGACGCCATCATGGCCGCGCCCACGGCTGCTGCCCTCCTCTCTGGCAACACGGTGAAGAGCTGAGGAGTCTCGTTCCTGCACACACACACACACACATGAACTGCTGTACACACTTCCCTCCACAACACACTTTTAATCATCCACGCACTGATAAATGTGGGGGACTAACAGTAACCAACCACCTGATCAGCGGGCAGCCATGACAGGCGCCCATGTGGCGGCACCTTCCTCGGTGGCATTCTGGTGGTTCGGGATTCGAACCGGCAACTGGTCTGTCTCCGCAGAGGGAGCACTGAACACTCACCCGTCCATGGCCTCCTCGATCTTCTTCTTCCTCAGCTCTATGAGCTCCGGCGTCTCCATGCCAGCAGGGACCGAGGAGAAGCCGCCAGGTGTGATCAACCCACTGCGAGACAGACAGAAGAAAAGCTGCAGTAAGTGTTCATGCCCTCCACCCCGTGTGTGTGGGCTACAGTCTAGATGTTTAAATGAAGTGAAGTGATACACAGCAGCACAGCACACGGTGCACACAGTGAAATGTGTATTTAAGAGTCACCCTTGGTGAGCAGTGGGCACCATGACAGGCGTGGGGACGGTGCTTTGCTCAGTGGCACCTCGGCTAATCAGATTACGGGGCAGCTTCCTTAACCGCTAGGCCACCACTGCCCTATGTCCAGAACATTCTGGGCCTTCATCAATGACCAGGTTATAACCACGGGGTAGCTGCAGGTTGGACCTTTTTGGGTGGTGGACCAACACAGGCCCAACACCCAATCAGTGCCGCGCCCACATTATCTGGAAGCGTCTTGAACTGGACATCTTCACATCAGCACCGTATGGCTAAAATGTGCCTAATAAAAGCGGCCGGAGACACAAGCCAGCGTTCCGGATGTACGCGTGGGTACCTGTCCGCAGGCGTGAAGAACCCAGACTCGTCCGGCTTCTCCTCCTCGCTCTCCTCCTCTTCCTCCTCCTCGGACGACTCTTCGTCGGACTGCTCCAGCTCTCCCCACGGAGTCCGGTCCACCTCTTCCTCCTCCGCCTTCGCCTGCAAGGGGCCACGACCGGCATATTTAACCGCTTCCTGTTTCTCGACCTCAATATTCCTACGTTTTCATGCCACGATTAAACGTCACAGCACGCGGTGACACGTGTCCCCTGTATTTAACAGTCACCCTTGGTGTCCGGGGAGCAGCGCTTTGCTCAGTGGCACCTCGGCGGATCGGGATTCGAACCGGCAACCTTCCGACTACGGGCCCATCATCCATTTTATTACCACATACAGAGTCTGGGTGGTAGTGGCCTAGTAGTGAGTAACACGCCAGAAGACCCGGGTTCAAACCCCACTTCCTGTGGGCACCGTCCCCGTCACTACTGATCGTAAGCTTCCCTACGCAGAGGTCAACGGGTCAATCGTGGGCGCTTACTCACACTTTACCATGTCACTAATACGCCGGCGCTCTTAATATCTCCAAATTGGATTACGCGGATGTCCCTGCTGCTCCCGCCAATGACATCATTACCGCACACTGACCTGGAAATCGATGGAGTTGGTGCCAAAGACGTCCCCATAGAGCGGCTTCCCGGTCTCGTCCACCGGGGGCTTCCCCCAGCCGCCAGCGTGGTACCCAAAAGAGCAGTTCTGAGGGGAGAGCGTTTGGATCTTTTACACACCGCCCTTGGGGGAAAAAGCTCATTAAAAACAATGACAGCGTGAGAGATTTGGGGCGACCGACCTCAGGAATGGGGGCGTTCAGGCCCGGGATCTTCAGGTTGGGGTAGGAGGGCGGGGGGCCGTAGCGCTGCATGGCGATGAGCCACGGAGGAGGAACCTTGTGGGAGTTCTGCAAGGATCGAGAAGAGAGAGAGTCGGAGTCAGCCAATCTTGACCCCGAACGGTCACCAAAAAAACCCCGCAATTCATCCAGGACTGTGGGCGGAGCCACTCACGGGGCCGGTGGGCATGCCCAGAGCGATGCGCAGCTCGTCCGAGAGGTCGCCCGGCTTCTTCTCCTTCAGACGCGTCTCAAACTCTTTACCCTGTGAGACGAGGTCAAATAGTCCACAATAAATAGACAGAATTTTTTAAAAAATTGTTGCTGCAGGAGAACTAAAACGTCAGTACAGGAACTAGACCTTCTGTTCTTGTTAAACCAGGAGGACGTTTGGATTGGCTGTTGCCCCGACGATTATACGTGCACTTAACCAATTTAGGCAAAAGCCGCAGCGTTTGAAAACGAAGCAGGAGGCTGGTGGCACGTATCAAGACGCGTCCGTTAATCAATCGGCTACACCGACATCCACACACAATTCTCTATTCTCCAGTCATGTGGTTCTGTTCAGTAGCGTTCGGTACGAGTCGAGACCACCCCTCCTTCCGGGCGATTTTAATAAACAGCCATTGGCTGAGAATTTGGAAAGCGAAGATGCGCACGTTTCACTGAATAATTAAAAACGTTTGGTCTCACAAAGAAACGGCCTACACAGTCGTCCACGTTTAAAGAAACGTGTCGATTTTTGGTTCTCGCCCCTCGATATTAATCAGCGACAGAGATCATAAAAACAGCGGGGTGTGAACGAACATCGCGGCGCGTGGGGTGTTCTAGTACCTCGTAGTACAGGTCTCCGTGGATGGTGAGCTTGGGCTTGACCTGCCACTTGAAGAAGGCGTCGTGCAGCTTCTGGTAGTCGATGTCGATCTTGCCCATCTTCGGCCGGACCTTCTCCCTCATTTTGGTCTTCATGGTCTTGGCGTCCTCCTACAACACACACAACACACCAGTCCTGACACAAACCGTTCCAACCAAAAGGTTGCTGGTTCAAATCCTGAACATCCAAGGTGCCACTGAGGTCCCTGTCCCCACACGCTGCTCCCCGGGCGCCCATCATGGCTGCCCACCAAGGGTGATGGTTAAATAAGTTTTCAAACAGGTGGGCCCGTGTGTTCTTTTAGTTTTAGTAACCATCACCCTTGGTGAACAGTGGGCACCATGATAGGCGCCCGGGGAGCAGCGTGTGGGCACGGGACCTTGTCGGATCGGGATTCGAACCGGCAACCTTCTGATTATGGGGCCGCTTCCTTAACCGCTAGGCCACCACTGCCCCATGTAATAATAATAATGACACGTAACTTTCATATGAAGCCCCCCAGCCTCAACTACAGCAAGTCAACAGGGCCAAAAATCGCCAATTTCACAAGGTAACGCCATAAAAAAAAAAAAAAAAAAAACCGCATTTTTTACCCATTTACAGCATTTACCAGACGCCCTTATCCAGAGCGACTTAGTCAGTAGTTACAGGGACAGTCCCCCCCTGGAGTCTTGCCCAGGGACACGATGGTGGTAAGCGGGGTTTGAACCTGGGTCCTCTGGTTCCTGCGCGGCAGGCTACCACCACCCGGAGTGCCGGGCCAGAACCCGCCTCCTCACCTTCTCCTGCAGCGCCTCCCTCATCTCCTGGATGCCCGTCCTTTTGATGAACTCGGGCAGCTCGAACGGCGGCTTCTCGATGCCCCTCTTGCCCTGCAGGTACTTCCTCTTGAAGCACCAGTGGCGCGGCACGGGCACCGTATTGCGCGTGGCCTTCAGGTGCACCAGCAGCTTGGGCTCCTGCGCGGTCACGTCGTGCATCTCCACCACGTCCGGGCGGGCCACCAGCTGCCGGCGCATGGGGTCGAAGGTCAAACAAGCTAGTACCAGTTAAAAACACCGACAGGTTCCATGGAACCGTGGCAGATACCTGCTTGAGCTCCGCCACGGTCAGGCGGTTCATCCGGCGGAGCTTCTTCTTCGAGAGCTTCGGCACGTCGGTCCTGGTTTCCTGTGGACGAGAAGGAGACGTAGCAGAGCCGCAGCCTGCCAGCAATGACCAGTCCAAACCACGGGCGATCACCGTACCTCGTCACTGTCGTCATCCTTCTTCTCTTCCTCGAACCCCTTCTTCTTGAAGATGATGATGTCCGGCTTGTCCGACTTCTCCGGTTCCTTCTCCTTCTCCTTCTTCACGTCATCTGTGAGCTGCACGTTCGCAGTGTTAAAACCAACTCGACCGAAACTACCGGTTCCCGGCTCACAAAGCACGGGGGACCACCGGGAACCGACCGGACCTCCAGGCAGCAGAGCCTCGCGAGTCCTACCTTGAAGGTCTCGAAGATCCTTTTGAATATGATGAAGTTGGGGTCGTAGATCTCCGGCTCCTCGGTCACGTACTCGATCTCCACCTCCGCTGCCAGCTTCTCGCTCTCACCCTTCTTCTCGGCTCCCTCCTGGCTCTCCTCCTCCTCCGCCTTGTTCTTGTTCTTCTTCTTCTTCCGGTTCCTGCGCCTGCGGTTTTTCTGGAAGGTCACGAGCAACGATAAACCAAGACGGCGTGGGACATGAACACAAAAAACAACCGTCTTAAGATTAGGGTCAAAACATACATCTTTCTTGGAGAAGCCCGCTTCATGGTCCTCTGGATCAGACAGGGCTGAGGTGCCATCTAGACCAGCGTCGTCCTGATCGTCCTCTACAGAAGAAAAGACGGTTCGAAGGTGAATTCAGTTCCACGCAACTTGGCGATGTGGTGAAACAAGGGAGCCTGACCTCCCGGGACAGTGATCAGCTGCTCCTGTCTCATCTCCTTCTGCTGCAGGATCTTCTCCAGAGCCTGCGGAATCTTGGGGCCGATGCCCACCTCGTACCCCGGCCACGCCTAGCCCGGAGAAAGAGGCGAGCGTTACAACTTCAGACGTACGGGCAAGCGGGTGTGAATTTCAGGTTTTTTCTTCTTCTCATCCCACGTACCTCTCTGATATCTTCTCCAGGGGGAGGGGGAACCCGTTGTCTGGACTGAGGAAGCATGGAGATTCCTGGCGGGGCTGGACCACTAGGTGTCATGGCTGCAGGATGGAAAGGAAATTACTGCGGCCTCCACACACACTGTACAAATGGAGGCGTTAGAACCACGTGCTACATGGATCCTCGGTTTCTACTGGCATAAACCATTCAAAACGATCTATAATCTATAAACAGCTGTATCATCCATGTATCCACGGAACTGAACAAGCTGGAGCCCGAGGACCCGGAGCCACTGACCTCTCATGGGACTGAGATTGGGCATGGGGGGCAGGAGGGTGGCCCGCGGGCCGGGGTCCGGCCCCCGAGGGGCGGGGCCACCCTGATGCATCTTGGCCACCATCTCCTGCTGTCGCTCGTGCTCCAGCAGCACAGCGGCCTGGGAAACAGAGAGAGTTTGGGGTGAAAACGGAGTCGAGGAGTCATTGTTGATGGGGAGAGGTCACATTAAGAAGGCTGGAAATTAAAGTCAAAGCGGCGTAGAGCAAAAAATAAATAATTTAATCAAATCAAGTGTAAAAAAAAAAACAAAAAAAAAACAGCTCCAGCTCCACAGGTACCTAGCATCGCCCAATCTGGAGTATGATGACGAAAAATGCATTTATGGACATCTTGTGAATTTACAATGCATTTAAAGGTCCTCTATTATGAAAATGTGAGATGATTGAACATTAATACGAGTTCTCCCCGGCTAGAAATGGTGATGGGTGTAAAGAGTGTTTTGGTCGTTCTGTTTCGCCGTTCAGATGGTCTGATCTGGAATTTGTCCCCTTATGATGTCATAATGGGAAAGGTTACCCCCCATTTCCCGCCCCACCCCAAAAACATTATCTCCACCAACCGTCATGGCTTCCAAATGTGTGAAGCATTGCAGTTGCTCGGTGATTATAAATTAGCCCAAAAATTTGTCACACTAGACGGGACTTTTTTGTTTCTGGAAAAACGCAGACACGACTTCCTGTCTTTACCAAACACTGTGGTTGGTATTGACGTCAGTTCCCGCTCAACCAACTATAGACCTCTCTCCTCCTCGTCCCGCCTCTCTCCTCCTCATTAGCATTTAAAGCTACAGACACCGAAAAATCGCATCCTGGGGCATAGCATTAAGGGACTCGCTGCACCGAGACTGAATTTTAAGTGAAGTGATTGTCACATGTGATACACAGCAGCACAGCACACGGTGCACACAGTGAAATGTGTCCTCTGCATTTAACCCATCACCCTGAGTGAGCAGTGGGCAGCCGTGTGGGGACGGTGCTTTGCTCAGTGGCACCTCAGTGGCACCTTGGCAGCTCGGGATTCGAACCGGCAACCTTCTGATTACGGGGCCGCTTCCTAAACCGCTAGGCCACAACTGCCCAGAACGACACTTCAGATGCAGAATTAGGGGGCCAACAAGACCGATATAAAAGCAAAAAATAAAATAGAAAAAATCATAATAGGGGACCTTTACATCTAAATAGACTTAATTTCATTATTACAATACCTTTTTGAAAAGGTGTAGACTATAAATTTAAGGAAATCTGAAGTGCATACTGGTGAGAATGAGGGAGGGACAATGTAATAATAGTTTTTAAAAAAGCATTTCAAGAATCAGAATTGTGGAAAGCCTCTGCGTCAACCTCACCCGTTTCTGCTGCTCCAGAAGCTCCTGCTCCTTCATCTGATCCTCCATGGAGTGACTTTCACCCTGTTGTAGGCACAGCAAAGGAAAGTTTATTCACGCGTCGCAGTCACACACCACAAGTACGTTTGGCGAGGGTGTAAAGTGCATTTCGGACCGGGTCGTCGTGCTGCATCATCATGGCCGCCCGCTGCTGCGCCATCTGCAGCTGGTCTTCCTGCGACATGCCGGGCGGGAGGCCCGGCGGCTCCATGCCCATGTGCACGCCGGGCGGCGGCCCGCCCATCATGTTCATCGCCTGCAGCATGCCCATGCCGGGGGGCAGAGGCATGGCGGGCATGGGTGGCATGGGCGGGATGCCTGGCATCTGCAAAGACAGAAAGCGCGTGTGAGACGTGGACGCCGAGGGACGTCCGGGCTGCTTCCGGAACGGGACTGACCTGCGTGGTCAGGGGCGGGTCCTCCCCCTGCAGGATGGGCTTCGTCAGGATAATCCCGGTCTACGAGCACACAACCACAAATTACACACAAACTACACTTCCCACAATGCACTGCTTCGGTTCTGTTCTGGCCCCTTGTGCAATCGGGTTCGACAATGATGAGTTACAGTTACGTAAGATGCAAAGAGTAAAGCATTCGCAGTGGTGGTAGTAGCCTAGTGGGTAACACACTCGCCTATGAACCAGAAGACCCGGGTTCGAATCCCCCTTATTACCATTGTGTCCCTGAGCAAGACACTTAACCCTAAATTGCTCCAGGGGGGGACTGTCCCTGTAACTACTGATTGTAAGTCGCTCTGGATAAGGGCGTCTGATAAATGCTGTAAAAGTAAAAAAAGTAAAGTAAAGTAAAAAAAAAAAAAACATTCTGCAGGTAAGTTGCATTAGACGCGGACGGAATCGCGGAATCAGACGAATAAAACTGGATCCACTGTAAAAATGCAAGATTGTGTATAACTGGCGTTTCTGGCCGTGTTTCTTCATAAGATGGCGAGAAGGCCGGTTCCACACTTACGCTACATTAAGGGTGGTAGTAGCCTAGTGGCCTAGCGGTTAAGGAAGCGACCCCGTAATCAGAAGGTTGCCGGTTCGAATCCCGATCCACTGAGCAAAGCACCGTCCCCACACACTGCTCCCCGGGCGCCGGTCATGGCTGCCCACTGCTCACTCAGGGTGATGGGTTAAATGCAGAGGACAAATTTCACTGTGTGCACCGTGTGCTGTGCTGCTGTGTATCACATGTGACAATCACTTCACTTTATTATTTATTTATTATTAGTGGTTAAGACGCTCGCCTATGAACCAGGAGACCCAGGTTCAAATCCCACTTACTACCATCGTGTCCCTGAGCAAGACACTTAACCCTGACTTGCTCCAGGGGGACTGTCCCTGTAACTACTGATTGTAAGTCGCTCTGGATAATCACACTCCACAAATCACAGTTTTAAAACGTGGAACGTTGGAAACGTGGCCTTCGGAAGAGTAAAAACGGGAAAAGCCGAATGTAGGGAATAATAAAACGGATTTGATGGGCCCTGCATATCCAGTCTATGATGAATGTGTTATTGAAGAGGATTTTATTATTATTTTTTATATTAGACGCCGGTAGGATGACCGAACAGCGCGCCGCCAGACTCCCTACAGCTGGAAGGAACAGTGACGCAGAGTCGTGTTAAAAACACGCCGCTTTGCTGCTGATCGCTGGAAACGAGGAACCGAGGCGGTCGGAGCTTTTTACCTGCATCATGTACCCCTTCAGCCGGTCGACCAGCTCCTCCCGCGGCCCTGGACACAACAAAACGCGGACATTTTAACCCCCGTAGGCTCGATTATACTCCGGGTTTTCAACGCGAGGGAACGGCGACCGGCGGCGTTCCTCACCCATCACCGGGGCTCCGATCTCGGCCAGGCGGGCCTGCAGCTCCGGGACGCTCCATGCGTTCAGGTCGCCGGGTCCGGACTCGGTTCCTGGAGGTCCGTCGATCGCCATGTCGGGTCTCGGTACGTTGCGCCGCACAAACAACGAGCGTCGAAAGACGGCGGGAGAAAGCGGAAGTCGGCGGCTCGCTAAACCCACGTGGTCACAGCGCCGCCTGCTGTTCGGGATGAATAGATTCAAGATTGGTTTATTGTCAGTATATACACAGAACACCGTGTATTGAAATAATGTTTCACACAGACCCCCCATAGTGCAATAATAAAAGAAAAATATATACGTATATGCACACTAAACTAAACCATACTAACTAAAACGTATATACTATACAAGTCTTCTCTATAGGAGAAAAGTAGAACTTTTCTGTTTAGGTTGAAGTTTATTGTCATATGTACAAAGTACAGTGTACAGAGCACAATTAAATTCTTACTCTTACCTCCACGTAGACAGAACATAGAACATGATACATAGAAGATACAAAAATGATACATAATGATACAAATGTGTGTGTGTGTGTATATATATATATATATATTTGCAGGTTAATTTTTTTATTCATATATCAGAATCAGAATCGTATTTATTGGCCATGTGTGTACACACAAGAAGTTTGGTTCCGGCAATTGGAGACTTTCCAGCAACATGATGTATACATGTAAATGTACAGCATTTACCAGGCGCCCTTATCCAGAGCATCATGGACAGTGTAGACAATACACAATCGCATTAAGGCATACATTACAATAAATTAAAAAGACAATAAGAAAACATAAAGAATATCGTGAAGTGAATATAGTATAGTGAAGTAAGCAGAACCCACAATAAACTGATTTTAACCATAAATAAGGACAGTAATCAATGTATTAACAGTAAAGTGTACAGGTTATGCACAACTTACACAAAATCCCTTTACATTTAAATAGCAAAACTCTCATGTATAAAATTATCATGAGCATCCGTCCACAATATGCACTTCATCCAACAGCATCTATCTATCAATCCTCTATATGAAAATAAACATTTGCAGGGGATTTGCGTGTATGCAAAATCTGCATATTTGTTGTGAGAATTCAGTACTGATACATTTCTACACATTTCTCTATAACTGGTCTCACACACACACACACACACACACACACACACACACTATATAAAAAGACATATAACTTTTTTTTTTTTATTTCTTTCTGATATTAAATCATGCAAAACCCTTTTTGTTTTAGGCCCGTTCGGATTCCCCAAATAATTTCTATTTGGTAAAGGTCCAAATAATGTGTGAGTTTTTAGAGATTTTTTTTTTTTTCAAAGTCAAAAGTTTACACACATTTGCTTTCATAATTGGTAGAATTGCCTTTAAATTGAATGACTTGACGCAAACGCTTTGGGTTTCCTTCCACAAGCTTCTCACAACAGTTTAATGGAATCGTGGCCCATTCCTCCCGACAGAACTGGTGTAATTGAGTCAGGTTTGTAGGTCGTCTTGCTCGCACACGTCTATTCAGCTCAGACCACTAATTTTCTATGGGATTGAGATCAGGGCTTTGCCACTCCAGAACATTGACTTTATTGTCCTTAAGCCGCTTTGTAACTAATTTTGCAGTTTGCTAATGGACATTGTCCATTTGGAAGACCCATTTGTGCCCAGGCTTTAACTTCCTGGCTGATGTCTTGAGATGCTGCTTCAATATTTCAACATACTGTTCTTTCTTCATGAGTTTTCCATCTATTTTGTGAAGTGCACCAGCCCCTCCTGCAGCAAAACACCCAGTTCACAGTTGGGACGGTGTTTTCAGGCTTGAAGGCTTCCCCCTTTTTCCACCAAATATGACGATGGTCATTATGGCCAAACAGTTACATTTTCGTTTTGTCAGACCACAGGACATGTCTCCAGAAATTTGTCCCTGTGTGTATTTGCAAGGTGTAATCTGGCTTTTTATGTCGCTTTTGGAGTAATGGCTTTTTCTCGCTGAGCAGCTTATCAGCGCATGCTGGTACAGGACTCGTTTCACTGTGATACACTCTTACCAGCATCTTCAGCCAGCATCTTACATTTACAGCATTTATCAGACACCCTTATCCAGAGCGACTTACAATCAGTATTTTACAGGGACAGTCTCCCTGGAGCAATTTAGGGTTAAGTGTCTTGCTCAGGGACACAATGGTAGTAAGTGGGATTTGAACCCGGGTCTTCTGGTTCATAGGCGAGTGTGTTACCCACCAGGCTACTACCATCTTCACATGGTCTTTTGCTTTTGTTCTGGGATTGATAAGCGCATTCCGCACCAGAGCACGTTCATCTCTTGGACTCAGGAGCAGTCTTCCTCCTGAGCGGTATGATGGACATTCCCATGTTGTTCATACTTGCGTATAATTGTTTGAACAGATGAACATGGCACCTTCAGGCATCTGGAAATTGCTCCCAAGGATGAACCAGTCTTGTGGAGGTCTTGGCTGATTTCTTTTAGACTTTCCCATGGTGTCACAAAAGGCAGCAGGGGGTTGAGGTGTGCCTTTAAATACATCAACAGGTGTGCCTCCAATACACTCAGTTGGTGTCAATTAACCATTCAGATGCTCCCAAAGCCATGACATCATCATCTGTGCTTTCCCAAATAGTCTAAAGGCATAGTAACCTTAGTACATGTAAACTTTTAAATTTGAAGAAAGTAATAAACAAATCTCTAAAAAATTCTGTCACTCATTATTTTGACATTTAGGAAATAGAAATTATTTTGGGACCTAAAACTGAAAGGGTTTTGTATGATTTAATATCAGACAGTAAGTTATATGTCTTTTTATACAGTGTATGGAAACTTTTGGTTTCAACTGTATGTAAACACACATACTACACACATATATGTATACACACACACACAAATACATATATGAATATACACACACATATTCATATATATAAACATACATACATACATACATATATATGTATAAATACACACGCACATGCATATACATATACATATATACACACACGTATATGTACACACATATATAAATATAAATAAACACACATATGTGACGGGTTCACCTCCGCAGCACCATTCTACCGGTTCCACGCACACCATTAGACACTTGGACAGCCGGGTGGTTCACAAATTCCCTTTTTATTTTCTGTAATACATGCAAGGTACAGTGGAGTAGGTGGGAATTAGCCTACGGTTGGTCTGGATAACTCTCTCTGGGTAGCGTGGGTAGAAGAAAATTAGCATGCAACCTAAAACTACGGATATACATGTCATGGAATCATCTCAAAATAGTGAGCAAGAATCACTACCCAAACTGCATGATAAATAATGGCTTCTGTGTACTTATAACCCAGTAAAACATAGTTTATGCCAGACCTCTCAAAACGTGACCTACCCTTTCAGTGTCCAGAATTGCTTTGAACAATTTCATGCGAACTCCTACTACACTGTACCTTGATACCACTAGAGGGCGTCATTGCATTATTTAAAATAATTTAACCACATACTACTCTGTTACACATACATACATACATACATATATATGTATAAACACACACGCAGACGCATATATTTAAACACACACACACACACACACACACACACCTTTCATCAAGTTGACCGATTTGTGTCGTATTTGAATCTATAAAATAAAGATCCAGCAGAGGGCGGTGTTGCATCCGTTTTGTACATTAATACCCTGCACCATCCTGGCTTCAAAGTAAAAAAAAAACGCACAGTTAAGCACAATTTATACATTATTCTTCGTTATGCAGCTAACTTCGTTTACATATGCTGGCTCAGTACCGTTTTTAGGTTATAATTAAAAAAGGTCTGTAATTTACTAGATGGATAATAATAGCGTTTTAATTTTTTTAAACCCCGATTCCCTCCCCGGTCAGTAGGGCAGCAGCGGGGCGGGTCAGGCTGGGGTTGCCAGGTCGGGAGGTTTCCGGATCATGGTGACATTACACGCTAATCTGGACAACAACAACAACAAAACAGACTGTGAACGGACTGGGAAATTATGCCAATTCTGCTGTATTAAGAAACTGAAAAGCTCCCGGGGACAAGGGAAGACGAGGTTCGGGGGGGGGGGGGGGGGGGGGGGCAGCTCTTTATTTAGACCTAAAACATAGAAAGTCTAATAATAATAATAATAATAATAATAAACGCCTAAACGGTACGCGGCGTTGAACGGGGCTCGGGGTGTTTTCGGGGGGATTCTGTCGCGCAGACCTGGCAACCCCGTTGGAATATGTTCTGCTCAGTAAAAGTGTCTGCTGCATGGAACCAGGAAAACGCCGCGGAGCAGCAGCGTAGAAGGTACGTCTGCACCGAACTCACACTTACTAGACAACTCCCATGCGCCGGGGATCAAAACTTTGTTCGACTCCACCAGAGGTGGCCTCCCGAGGTCAAGTTGAACCCTGTTCTCCTGGCCGTGTCCACTTTCTGACCGCCAGACCTGGTCCTGGAGGCCCCACATGTCTGGAGGTTTTCATGTCGCCTGGGCTTAATTGGTTAATACTGTTGAGAAGGTGGAGGAGGAGCCTCCAGGGACATTGTTCGTGGTTCGGCTTGCCAGGAAACCTGAGATGCTTGATCACAGCCGCAGGGAAGAAACCCGGCCTGCCGATGAACACTTTTACTCAGTAACCAGCCGTGTTTCCTGTCTGGCTATGAGAGCTCTCCAGGTTCTCCCCGGTCACGCCGGTGTCCATGCTGGCTTGTGTGGAACTTTACGGTAAAGAAAGAAAGCCCAGGCAGAAGAATGTGTGGTGGGGGTACAGTTTCCCCGACAGAGGGTGTGGCATCGGGAACAGGCACCGGGCCAGATCCGCCATGAGTGAGGGTCCCAGTGGGGACGTGAGGAATAGTTGCGGCGCCACACCCACACAGTCTTGGTGGAGGACCGTTGCCAGTCTGTTGCCATGCAGATCGTCATCAATGTGATTTATTAATATAATATCAGAATACTGGTGGTAGCGGGTGGGACCATAAAGTCCCGGGTTCAAACCCCACTTACTACCATGGTGTCCCTGAGCAGGACACTTCATCCTGAGTGTCTCCAGGGGGACTGTCCCCGTCACTACTCTGGATAAAGGCCAGAAAAGGACTGATTGGTGATTATGCATAATACAAAATCCATCATAATAAACAATATCATTTACATTTACAGCATTTATCAGACGCCCTTATCCAGAGCGACTAACAATCAGTAGTTACAGGGACGGTCCCCCCCTGAGACACTCAGGGTTAAGTGTCCTGCTCAGGGACACGATGGTAGTAAGTGGGATTTGAGCCTGGGTCTTCTGGTTCATAGGCGAGTGTGTTACCCGCTAGGCTACTACCACCCATCTTGTAGTAGATTATTTATGAGACGGTGCAAACAACAATGCTGAAAATCGTGTTTTGCACAAGTTTAAATATGATTTAATGTTCTTTGGTAGTTTTACTTTTTACTTTCCCTCCTGGTATGATGCAAACGCAGCGAATGTGTGCGTTACATGACGAGAGCGAGCGCTGGTCTCCCCACGGATGGTCTGGATGATTGGATTTCACAGTTTGCTGCACGAGCAGTCCAGCGAGCAGGCACCGCTGTTTCATCTCCGCCGGCTTCCAGCGAACGTGGCAAATGTCTCCGGGTTTTGGCTTCTCAGGGCATGCGACTGGCTTTTTTGTGCATTTTCGGCAGCATCTCCACAAATCGGAAGACTGGTCAGTTCTTCTCATGTCGTGAACAGACTCAGGTCGAGACATGGTGCTTTGTTGTGTCTTTAAAGCATATTTTGATCTTTAGAGCGCTATATGGTGAGAGGAGGTGAAAACACCAAAAGCAATTCCCTGCCACCTGACCCTCAAGAGATCTTACAGGGGTCTTCAGCACCAGCAAATTGCAATTCACATCATGGCGCGTTCCACGTTCAAGGTGACTTGGCCAAAGCTGACTCGGCAGAGCAGGTTTACTTTTTCATTTACATTTACAGCATTTACCAGACATCCTTATCCAAAGCGACTTACAATCAGTAGTTACAGGGACAGTCCCCCCGTGGAGACATTCAGGGTTAAGTGTCCTGCTCAGGGACACGATGGTAGTAAGTGGGGTTTGAACCTGGGTCTTCTGGTTCATAGGTGAATGTGTTACCCACTAGGCTACTACCACCACTTTTTCCACAGTCAAACCAGCCTTTGCCCTAACTAACACCGGCGCCATTTATGTCTCCTCTCTGGAGGGTTGGAGCCATTTTTTCTCATGTGCCACCTGTTGTTTTGTCCTAACCGGACACCTCGGCAAGTTTACGGTGTTTTTCCTTCTCTGTATTTCTTGCTTGGCGTAGCTGTGAACATGCCCGGTTGTGCCCTTCTTTTGCAGGCCCTGTTGGACCCTCACACCGGGTTCCCAGTCCCTCTGCTCATCCACAGGGCCCAAACTCTACATCGGCACTTCCCGCATTCCGATTGGCCGGCGTAGACCGAGATGGAGCCGATATTCGCCACGGGGATGGCGGCGAAGCTCCGCAGCCAGTGGGACCGCGACGGTGGACTGGGCCAGAACCACAAGGCGGTCAAGTTCCTGTGTCAGGACTTCGAGTCGCTGAGGGCCCGGTGCCTCCAGAGCCGGACGCTATTTGAGGACGACCTGTTCCCCGCCGAGCCGGCGTCGCTCGGGTTCAGCGAGCTCGGACCACGTTCGTCCAAAACGCAGGGAGTCCGCTGGAAAAGGCCAACGGTGAGAGACGGCATGGATAACGGAGTCGTTTCAAATATTTTCCAACTAGATGGTTATCCTTTTTATTTTTTATCAAAAAAAGTGTTGCCAGATGTACGAAAATGATGGTATTTGTACAATAATTATTGTATTATACGATAATTTTACCACATATTTTCATGGGATTATTTAATTAGCACGACAGTGTACAGATCGCTGTTATCTCGGTTGGCTTGTGTACGTGCAGTTGTCTCACGTGCCATTTATAGTCAAACACACGATCCACAGACCACATCCGGCCCCCATACGGGTCCTTTCATACAGATCTATTATCATTTATAAAAGCACTGACAACACACAAACTACGGATCCCATAATGCAGTGCTTCGGATGCCTTGCCGTACGCATTGGTAAAAGTTGCATTGTACACTATAATTTGCATAAGTATATAATAACGTGTTATTGAAGCAGATTTTCTGAGCAACATCAGAATGGAAGTTGCAGGTGTAATGCAGTAATTCCAAGTCACCCTGTTTAAGAGGGACACCAGGTCTAGAACCAAGAACTGACTGAGAAGGGAACTGAAGAATACTGTGCAGTTGGAAAGCTGTTGTGATGGCAGCAAAGTACCTACGTTTACGGCATTTACCAGACGCCCTTATCCAGAGTGCCTTACAGTCAGTAGCTGCAGGGACAGTCCCCCCCTGGAGACCTGGGACTATAGAGCTATAGTAGCTGAAGCGGATTGACTTTTACCTCCCATTTTGGGCGGATTCCTTGGGGAAGAAAGTGAAGTGTGAAACACTGCAGACACGGTGACGTTGTACCCGGCAGTAGAGCATGAGGCTCGAAATCTCAGGGTCGTGGGTTCGAGCCCCACGTGACTGTTGGGGCAGTGCTGGCCTAGCGGTTAAGGAAGCCACCTCACCTGCTAGGCCACCACCACCCCGGAAAGGGGGCCGGCCCAAGACGAGCCCTTGGTTCCCATTGGTGGAAGGCAGACTTGAGCCAATCAAGTCCCTAAGCGTCGAGTTCCTTGTGGTTGAGTGAAACTGTTCCGAAACCTCTGGACTGTTTACAAGTATAACCGGCACCAGCCTAGAAATATACCTGCGTCTGGATTGCTAGAATGTGGGTTCTTCGCACTCGACCACCACGTTCCGCTTCTACAGTCTAACCTTCCAGAGAAAGCCTGGACTTCCTGGCCACCGTACTATAATGTCTTGGAGGACACTCTGGGGAGCTTCAGAGCTTCTACAGTCTAACCTTCCAGAGAAATTTCCCGGCTGTGGTGGTACGGTACGGTACGGTGCAGCTACTGATGGGCTTCCCCCCCGTCTGAGGAGATAAGCGTGCTCTCTATCAGCCAGAGACACGCGTGCTGGTGATGAGGCGGCACTTTCGGCGCGGGAGCTGCCTGGACGCGTGACTCTGAACCTCCATCTGCACCCGGCTCCTGTTTCCTGTTAAGCTGCGTTAAGTGCCGTCTATTGTTAGCTCGCGCTCCGCCATCCCCGGGGCGCTCTGAGGCGGGACGTTCACCTGCCACCATGTGTAGTGGCAGCGCCGGGAACTTTACACTGATAGATGCACCAGATTAATTTTTTTAAATTGGGCATAATCATAAACCGATATTAATGTGCAAAGACTAGGAAGTTTGGACACACGTTCTCATTCAACGTGTTTTCTTTATCTTCATGACCATTTACGTTGGTAGATTCTCACTGAAGGCATCAAAACTATGAATGAACACATGTGGAGTTCTGTACTTAACAAAAAAAGGTGAAATAAGTGAAAACATGTTTTATATTCTAGTTTCTTTGCTCTGATTACTGCTTTGCACACTCTTGGCATTCTCTCGATGAGCTTCAAGAGGTCGTCACCTGAAATGCTTCTCCAACAGTCTTGAAGGAGTTCCCAGAGGTGTTTAGCACTTGTTGGTCCAGCTCACCCCAAACCATCTAGATTGGGTTCAGGTCCGGTGACTGTGGAGGTCAGGTCTCCACTTTTTGTTAAGTACAGAACTCTACATGTGTTCATTCATAGTTTTGATGCCTTCAGTGAGAATCTACCAACGTAAATGGTCATGAAAATAAGGAGAACGCATTGAATGAGAAGGTGTGTCCAAACTTTTGTCCTGTACTGTATGTTAACACCTTTGCACTACAGTGTACTTCTCGCCTTGTGTGTGTGTGTCTGGTCCTCTGCAGGAGATCTGCGCCAGGCCGGCGTTCATCGTGGACGGAGCCACCCGTACCGACATCTGCCAGGGAGCTCTGGGTGAGTTCGCGTGCGCCCTGAATCACGTACATGTACGCCGGAAGGCCGTCTAATCCACTTACGTTCGCATGAATCGCCGCTCTGGGGGCTTAAAACAGATACGGGTCGTCTGGCCGGGGCCTTTGTTCCAGCCTGTGAGGTTTAAAAACCTCCACACCGCCGACCCGGCCGACCGCAGACTGTCGCGGTTACGCCGGACGCTTCATGATCTGTGCGCCGCGCGCTTCAGCAGGATCCACAGCCACCACCGGTTACACCGGGTCTCGTGTCCTCATTGAACATGAATATCTTTGCTTGCGTTAAAGTTACTTTAACTGCACAGTGGAACCAGCGCGGTTCTGGACTCATTTCACCGCGCGTTCCACTGCTGCAACTATACACGTGACGCAGAAGAGTCTGGAATCTTTCATTACTCTAATTTACATTTACGGAATTTACCAGACGTCCTTATCCAGAGCCAGTAGTTACGGGGACAGTCCCCCCCTTGAGACACTCAGGGTTAAGTGTCCTGCTCAGGGACACGATGGTAGTAAGTGGGATTTGAACCTGGGTCTTCTGGTTCACAGGCAAGTGTGTTACCCGCTAGGCTACTACCAGCCATTATTAATTATTATCTGCTTTTTTTTCTCAAAATGATTTTTATTGACTGTATGCAAGAGAAAGAAAACAACAGAAAGATCAAATAAAAATACAATGCACACAATATTAAAAAGATCTCAATAAGGAAGTCAATTCTGTACAGTACAGTGTTATCTGCTTTTTTTATTATCTGTGGTTCGGACGTTATTAGAATATATTTGATTTATATCTATAGCTGAACAAATACGGTTTTATGTTCCTGCGGCGTGCGGCTTGGACGTCATGTTTAACTCGTGTGTGTGTGTGTGTGTGTGTGTGTGTGTGTGTGTGTTAATTACAGGCGACTGCTGGTTACTGGCCGCCATCGCATCTCTGACCCTGAACGACAACCTGCTGCACCGCGTCGTTCCTCACGGACAGGGCTTCGTTGGTGGATACGCCGGAATATTCCACTTCCAGGTCGCGACCCCTGGTTATTATTACCGTTCGTGTTGGTCCAACATATCTGACTTGTGAAGGTTCTTTGTAGAAGGTGGAGCCCTGAGGTGACGGTGGCTGTTTTAACCTTCACAACAGAAACAGGCTCCATCAAGTCGCCGTGTGGGCGTGGCTTGATACCAGAGCCGGGTTGTTCCGTGTTTGAGCTCGGGGCGCGGCCGTGACTTTGACCTGTAAACACACTGACCAGCAGCACCCACACCAGAGAACATCAGGGTTGAAACAACTTCTGCTGCTCCACTCTGTGTATTACACCTGCTCAGTGTGTGCGTGTGTGTGTGTTGGGGGAGGGGACCGTAAACGTCCACTACGGTTCCACTACGAACCCGATTACAGCTCAGAGATTCTGGTTATGAACTCTCTCGCTCGTATACACACTCAGTGCACAGACAATTTTTTTGTAAACCACACAAGCACAAATAACTCATTTATCATCCTGTTGTGCACACACACACACACACAGTCGCTCCAGCACACACACATTTTTCCAACATGAGTGCTGGGATTCCAGCATGCAGCTGAATCACATTATTGCTCCATCTTGATGGTGTGTGTGTGTGTGTGTGTTGGATGGGGGAAGTGCATTTGTGTGGTAACGTGCTGCCAGCACGCTCTCTGTGTGTTTGTGTAATTATGAGATCGGTTTGCTGTGGAGCAGAGCCGGGGGATCTGATTGGATTACAGGATGTAATCTCGGTGTGTCGGTGTTTAACTCTGAGAGAAGCTTCTCCACCCAAACGCCGCCTGGCATCCCGAACGGCGACCAAATTCAACACGAATCAACATTTCAGTTTATTAATGAATCTTTGTTAATGAATCTTTATTATAGAGACGGGGGATCTGATTGGATTACAGGATATTAGCTCTCGGTGTTTAACTTTGAGAGAAGCTTCTCCACCCAAACGCCCGCCTGGCATCCTGAACGGCGACCAAATTCAACACGAATCAACATTTCAGTTTATTAATGAATCTTTGTTAATGAATCTTTATTATAGAGACGGGGGATCTGATTGGATTACAGGATATTAGCTCTCGGTGTTTAACTTTGAGAGAAGCTTCTCCACCCAAACGCCCGCCTGGCATCCTGAACGGCGACCAAATTCAACACGAATCAACATTTCAGTTTATTAATGAATCTTTGTTAATGAATCTTTATTATAAGGTGGGCCTGATTCTGTGGAGTCAGATGAAAGTGCTTCTACACCTTTAGTAAGCACTGTGTGTGTGTTCTGAGAGTATCAGGGTGTTGTAAAGTTGGGCAGTGAGTCGTGTGACCTACCAGCGTCAACCGTGCTGTGATGACACCGCGCACACACACACACACACACACACACGTCATCGTTAGTGGCGATACTTCAGAATCTGATGCTTATTGTTGCTATATTCTGCAGCAGATGGTGAATCCCCACGGATGATGCACGTCTTCTTTTATTCATGATATTACGAGCGAGGCTGTTTTAATATTCATCGCAGTTCATGAGATGGACTCTGTAGAAAAGGTAGAGAATATAGCGAGTTATGCATGAAAGCGATATTCATATTTCGCTGATAATGAGGAGCCTTTTGAAGGGAGAATCCGTGTCTGAATATTCTCTCATCACCTGAGGAGATCTGGGCTGCAGCATGAATTATTAAATCCCGCTTTGATCGGACCATCGCGCCACCCCTCATCTGCATGGCAACACAGATTTTCCTTGGAACCGATCCCGGACCAGCTCCCCGGCTGAGCTCCGTGGAGCGACGAGGAAGGAGATCCGATCCTGGACCAGCCGAGGAGCCGAATGATGCTCCTTAGCGGGGGAACGCAGGAGGAACGGCCACCTTGTGGCGGCTTCTGGGGTTTCTTTTTATTAAATACTTTTATGTGACTGCAGAAATCTCAGTTTTTGAACCACAGTTGCGCTCCTCATGCCCTTTCAAAAAAATCCAGTCAGTCAAAAAGAACATCTTAACACTGTTCGGGCAGGTGAGGAAGCGGCCCCGTAATCAGAAGGTGGCCGGGTTCAAATCCCGACACGCCAAGGTGCCACGAGGTCCCCTTGATGAAGGTACCGTCCCCACACACTGCTCGCCTGTCATGGTGCCCACTGCTCACCAAGGGTGATGGTTGAATACAGAGGACACGTTCCACCGTGTCACCGTGTGCTGCGCTGCAGTGTCTCACAATGACAATCACGTCACTTTTCATTAAAAACTAAAATTTAACCCCAAAAATGGGAATGTATGAAGTTGTATGAAGCCTCGTTCCCGTTTGGTGTTAGTAAGTTGCTTGTGACTGCAGTTCTGGCAGTTTGGCGAATGGGTGGACGTGGTGATCGACGATCGTCTGCCGGTGAAGGACGGGAAGCTGCTGTTTGTCCACTCGGCGGAGGGGACGGAGTTCTGGAGCGCCCTGCTGGAGAAAGCCTACGCCAAGTGAGTTTCTGTGTGTGTGTTTTCGTCAACGAAATTTATGACTAAAAACCTTCGTCAACAAACCTTTTTGATGTGATTGAGTCGAGGTGAAAAATGCTGGTCAGGTGACAATAACTATAATGAAATTTACATTTACAGCATTTACCAGACGGCATTATTCAGAGCGCCTTACAATCAGTAGTTACGGGGACAGTCCCCCCTGGAGACACTCAGGGTTAAGTGTCCTGCTCAGGGACATGATGGTAGTAAGTGGGGTTTGAACCTGGGTCTTCTGGTTCATAGGGGAGTGTGTTACCCGCTAGGCTACTACCAGCCCATATATACCACTACCATATATCATGTGAGACTAAATATGGTTTACAAGATAAAAACTAAACTAAAACTAAAATAACGTTATTTCCTCTTGTTTAATCTAGTTATTGTATCGCGGTTTCTGTTTCCGAACGGATGATGTCACTTCCGCAACACGCAGTGACCGCGACATTAATTGGATTTCAGGCTTGAGTCTATAAAGTAGCTATAATTTAATATTTAGATTATTTTTTTTGTCTTTTCTACTGGGTACTTATTGACTATATTGACTGGGTTTAATGGAATTGCATCACTGAAGAAAGAGACTAAAAAGCCATTTTCGTGGATTAAAATGTCATCAGTTCTTGTTGACTAAAACTAGACTAAAATGTTCATGGATAATTCTGACTGTAAGACTAAACATTATAGTCCGAAGACTAAAATTCTGGGTCTTTAGTCTAGAACGAGTCTAATAAAAACTAAGATGGCGGCTCTGACGCAAAGACTCGAACTGCAGGCTGAACGGCTGCTACGAGGCCCTGTCGGGCGGCAGCACCTGTGAGGGCTTCGAAGACTTCACCGGCGGCGTGACGGAGATGTTCGACCTGAAGAAGGCCCCGTCCGACCTCTACAGGATAATCCAGCGGGCCGTGGAGAGAGGCTCGCTGCTGGGCTGCTCCATCGACGTGAGTCCACCGCACATCTCCACCCCGACGGCCGCCGCTCCGTCCGCGCGTCTGAGAGTGTTTCCGCCATCCCGCAGATCACCAGCCGCTTCGACATGGAGGCGGTGACCTTCAAGAAGCTGGTGAAAGGCCACGCCTACTCTGTGACGTCAGTAGAAGAGGTACGTGCGTCTGACGTCCACTGTTGTACGTGGTGATGTCATTTGATTATGTCATTTGTGGGGTTTTCTGCGATGTCCGCGTTCTAGGTGGCGTACAGGGGGGTCCCTACTAAGCTGGTGCGCATCCGGAACCCCTGGGGGGAGGTGGAGTGGACTGGCGCCTGGAGCGACAAGTAAGTTGCTCCTCACGGACGCGATTAAAGGTGCAAAATCAGAGGACAACTTCTGACGTCCCACAACCCGAAGCCGCTTGTCCATCTGACGTGGTCTCACAAAGATCTCCTTTCACCTGAGACCACCTGCCGTCCTAAACCTTCTCACCCGATGTCCTACTGAGTGCATTTAGGAATCATTCGGCCACTCATCATCATCGTCATCATCATCTAAAAGTGACGTATCTGGCGTTTGTCCTGCAGCTCCAGAGAATGGGACGGTGTGGATCGATCAGCCCGAGAGCGCCTGTACAACCGCAGCGAGGATGGAGAGTTCTGGTGAGAGAGAGAGAGAGAAGGAATGAGTTTTCATCTTTTTACAGAATAGTTTTATTTTCATCCCCTCAGGATGTCCTTCAACGACTTCCTTCGGGAGTTCAGCCGCCTGGAGATCTGCAACCTGACGGCCGACGCCCTGGAGGCCACGCAGGTGAAGAAGTGGAGCACGGCTGTGTTCCAGGGCGAGTGGAGGCGGGGCAGCACCGCGGGGGGATGCAGGAACTTCCCTGGTGGGTTCACACGTGTCAAAATAAAAGTCCCCCTGTTGCTTCCGGTAAAGCAGTGGTTGACTTGTCAGGTCCACCCAGAGTATGGTTCTGAAGTTCCCATGGGGGTCCTAGTTCAGAGAAACATTCTGAATTTGGCCAACCATCCCACCGTTTGAAGGTTAAAACATGCCGTGTTAAAGGCACAAGACCTGACCTTCTGATCTTCTCTTCTCCCGTCAGCGACGTTCTGGATCAACCCTCAGTTCAAGATCACGCTGCAGCACCCCGACATCGCCGGCCACTCGGACTGCAGCTTCCTGGTGGCGCTGATGCAGAAGAACCGCCGACAGAAACGCAAAGAGGGTAAAGACATGGAGACCATCGGCTTCGCTGTCTATGAGGTGAGATGCGGGCCCATCGTGGGCGGCTGGAAGAGGCCAGAAGAGTTTTTTTTTTTTTTTTTTGGTCGATGCATCTTCTCATGTGTGGAATCTTTTCCCCCAGGTTCCTTCAGAGGTGAGTGCAAGAACGTTCTTCCCTGGGCGGGAACCCCTGTTCTAGACCACCGATTGTGTGTTGACCTGCGCAGTACGCGGGACGGTCCGGGGTCCACCTGAAGCGCGACTTCTTCCTGACGCACGGCTCCAGCGCGCGCTCCGAGCTCTTCATCAACCTGCGCGAGGTCAGCACCCGCTGCCGCCTGCCACCCGGCGAGTACATCGTCGTCCCCTCCACCTTCGAGCCGCAGAAGGAGGCCGACTTCGTGCTCCGGGTCTTCTCGGAGAAGCCCGCCAGCTCCGAGTGAGTTCCGGGACGGCGAGTTGTGACTCGAACCGCGTACTATAAACACCAGAACCATCCAAACGTCTCCAGATTTCAAATTAAATTTTATTTGTCACATACAAGGTGCACACAGTGGAATTTGTCCTCTGCGTTTAACTCATCACCCTGAGTGAGCAGTGGGCACCATGACAGGCGCCCGGGGAGCAGTGTGTGGAGACGGTGCTTTGCTCAGTGGCACCTTGGAGCGGATCGGGATTCGAACCGGCAACCTTCTGATTACGGGGCCGCTTCCTTAACCGCTAGGCCACCACTGGCCCTGCCACTGCCCCCATATTGCAAACATAACCAAATATTACACTTTTATGAACCCATAAATTACATAATGATGCATATCTAGCTTATTCCAGCATAATATGACACCATGTCCCGCACAGCAGAGTCAACCGATGTTATGAATGTTATAAATAGCGTTGCTCATGCTTCTTCATGCCTTCATGCCCAAAACTCGCACTTTATTTTACATAAATAAAAGTTTTACCTCTTTTATCATGTCTGTAATGTGTTTTTAATTTTTGTCTAGTATTAGAAAATATTAACAAATTCTGCTTTGGCACAAATCTGATTCCATAATTAAAGTGGTGCGTCCAATTCTCAGGGAACTGGACGATGACGTGGCAGCGAATATTCCGGACGAGGTGAGAGATGAAGGCTTTGAACAGGATGTGGAGAAGATGCTGAGTTGTTTCTTGTGTCGTGTGGCCTGCTCGGTCGGTTGATTGATTGATTGATTGATTGATTGATTGGTGTAAATCTCGTCAGCCACGTCTGAATGAGAGCGAGATCGACGCCGGATTCCGGAGTCTCTTCAGGCAGCTGGCGGGACCGGTAAGGACGACAGAGACAACGGAGTCTGGTCTTCATTGTCCTTCACCGCGTTCATCTCCCTCTTCTTCCCCGTCCCTGCCGTGTTGTGTGTAGGATATGGAAATCAGCGTGACCGAACTGCAGACCATCCTCAACAGGATCATCGCCAAGCGTGAGTCTCTGTCTCACACACACACACACACACACACACACAAACGAGAGCATTCCAGGAGTACCGCTGTTCTCTACACACAGATAAAGACCTGAAGACAGACGGCTTCACTGAAGAGGCCTGCCGCAGTATGGTCAACCTCATGGACGTATCCCTGGCTGTGTGTGTGTGTGTGTGTGTGTGTGTGCGTGTGTGTGCGCTGAAGTGTGTTCGGTTTGTGTGTGGTACGGATGTGTCAAATTGAGACACTTGATTGAATTTTTTTTGACAGATCAACGTTGTTCTTAAACAGCAGGGGGCAGCGATGAACTTCCCGTGTTGTCTGCTGTTTTGCTTTAACATGAGAAACAGATGTTGGCTGAGTAGGACGTCCTCCAGTGTGGCTCAGGTTGCATGCATGTCTATGCTGGAAGAAGAATGTGGTCCTCAGAACGTCTAGTAGTGTGGTGGTCAAACTCGTGGTCCACATCCAGCGACGTCACTTTACATAGATCTATTATTACGGCCCCGTGATATGAAGTGCTGATTAAACACCATCTACAGGTCCCATAATGCAGTGCTTCAGTTGCCTTTCCCAACGCAGTCTTTACACCGCAGCCGAACCTGTACGTCGACGGCAAAGGGGCTGTGAAGCAGCTCGGAATTCTTTTTTCACACTTCAAAGTCACCAAAGTGCCGTGCGAACTCTGACTTTGTCAATGAAATGTGCACTGCATTGTGGGATCTGTAGTTTGTGTGTTAACAGCGCTATATAATAATGAAGTGCACACACCTGAACTTCAAGCTGTTTGATGTGAATGTACTTAACGGACAACTGCAGACCGATGGCAGTGGCAAGTTGGGTCTGTCAGAGTTCCATATTCTGTGGGAGAAGATCAAGCGCTACCTGGTGAGGAACGTTTCTGATGCAGATGATATGACCTGGCTTTTCTGTTCAACCCATCACTATTCATTTTGTGCTCCCTCTCGCTTTCTCTCTTTGTCTCTCTCTTCGCTCCATGGCTTCCTCAGACTGTGTTCAGGAACTTTGATCTGGACAAGTCTGGCACCATGAACTCCTATGAGATGCGCATGGCCCTCGAGGCCGCAGGTACATCCATCCATCATCCCACCCACCATCCACCCACCCGTCCATCATCCATCCATGATCCCACCCACCCGTCCATCATCCATCCATCATCCACCCACCCACCCATCCATCATGCATCCATCAACCCCTTCATCTGCCCACACACTCGTCCATCCACCCATCCATCCATCTGCCCATCCACTCACACACCACCCATCTGTCCAGATTACTCACTTCCTTCTGTGTGTCTGTCAGGTTTCAAGCTGACCAATCACCTGTTCCAGCTGATCATCCTGAGGTACACCGAGCAGGATCTGTCTGTGGACTTTGACAACTTTGTTACCTGCCTGGTCCGGCTGGAGACCATGTTCAGTGAGTGTCGTTTCTGCTGAGCTCACGAACTGAGCTCATCCTTTCCCTCACTCTCCGTCTCTCTCTCTCTCTTCACAGAGACTTTTAAAATGATGGACACAGACAATGATGGGTTGATCTCCCTCAATTTCTTCCAGGTGAGAAGCTCACTTCACAATTATTCAACTCCAGCATTTTTATGTGTTAATTGATGCACGGTTGATGATTATGTGATGTCCATGCTACACGACTGCATATTTCTCCTCTCCTGCAGTGGATCTCTCTGACCATGTTTGCCTGACTGGACTCAGCATGGATAAATGGAGTCCTCCTCCTTCTTTTCATCATCATCGTCATCGCCATGTTTATTCCCGCAGTGCCTTCAATTCGTCTTTCCTCCCCTGGATACAAAGGGACCTGATCAGCCTGTACTTTTAATTCTGTGCCAAAAAAGGAACTTCCGTGCCCGTGGTGACGGGTCCCGGGCTTGAATACACGTGTGCCATGTTCGGTCGTCTTAATCTATTTTTGGGTGCTGGGACTGCGGGCATTTTAAACCTTCGCTGTTTCATGTTTACCGTGCTGGTTTCTCAAAGAATGGGGGGGGGGGGATCATCCAAATAATCACATTTGTGAATGTAGTACATTTTAGTACAATGTACTAATCATCAACATGAGTGAAAAGTGAATTACAAAAACATATTTTTTGGCACATGGTTCAGAAATGTTCGCAGCAGTACGCCTGTCCTGTGCCAAAAAACAAAAAAAAAAAGATTTTTAGTGCTGATATAAGCCATCCAATGTCTGAATGCCAAGTCGGTTTGATAAATGCTCGATTTCGTACCGCTGGGGGGGGGGGGGGGGGGGGGGATAATGCAACTGCTGTTTACTTTTTTAGCATGCACATTTATGGCTGATAACGGAATGCTCTTGTAAACTTGTCACTTGTTCTTAATGCTGCTGAATAAAGTTGTTTTTAAGAAGATCTTGCTTACCGTAAGAGGGAAACTCACAACGTGGGGGTTGCAGTATCAACAAAAATGCAGATTTAAGATCAACATCAATTTTAAGTCTAGGTAAGCTTTGAAGTGATTGTCACTTGTGATACACTGCAGCACAGCACACGGTGCACACAGTGAAATGTGTCCTCTGAATTTAACCATCACCCTTGGTGAGCAGTGGGCACCATGACAGGCGCCCGGGGAGCAGTGTGTGGGGACGGTGCTTTCCTCAGTGGCACCTTGGCAGATTGGGGTTTGAACTGGCAACCTTCTGATTATGGGGTCTTAACCGCTAGGCCACCACTGCCCCATGTATTTAAACGTCACCCTTGGTGAGCAGTGGGCACCATGACACGTGCCCGGGGAGAAGCGTGTGGGGACGGCACCTTCAAGGGGACCTCAGTGGCAAGAGATTCGAACCGGCCACATCTTTGGGGCCGCTTCCTTAACAGCTAGGCCACCGCTGCGATGGGAACTTGAATATTTGAGCCGCACTGATGCCTCAGGATTACTGTATATACTGTATATGATCTCTGGGCATATCTGACGCAGTAGAAGCGAGTGGGACATGTGACTGTGGGAAATGTAGTGGGTGATACACTGATTAGTACTGTAAACTAATGAATGAACTCCTTTTTTATATATACGTATGAACATATGCAATTTCAAATGAGAACAAATGAACACCAAACCCCAGACTAACAGGTACATGTATTTCATAAATTTATAGAGTTTTCCCAATACAAGTAGCAATTGAACGTCTTTTTTTCGGGCATCTTGTCCGGGTCCAAACGCGAAGACTTTTATTTTGGCACGCGTCGCGGCTGTAATGACCCGGAAGTGCCTCTTCACCCTGAACCCGCGATGGACTCCCTGAAGCGGGACATCGAGGGCTTTTCCCGGTCTCGGCTGAGGGAGCAGTCGACGCGCGTCACCACCGTGGCGGGGAGGACGCTGACGGAGACGCGCCGCGGCGGCGCGCTGCGCGTCACCGAGGAGCGCGGCGCCGCGACGTGCGGCTTCGTCCGCGACCTCAGCCCGGACCTCCAGGTCGGGCCGGTCCGGCCGTTCCTGCTGCTCGGTAAGGCCGCGCTCCACACGACACGCCCGCGGTCCGCCGCCGACTCACGACGCGCCGCGTCTCTCCCACAGCGTCCCAGGACGCCGCGCAGGACGTGGACACCCTGCGGAGATTTCAGGTGGGGCTCACGTCACGTCACGTCACGCACAAATATATGCTTGCACTGGTTGTAAGTGCAATTTTGCTTCTGGACGGGTGTTAGGATGGTAGTAGCCTAGCGGGTGACACACTCGCCTATGAACCAGAAGACCCAGGTTCAAACCCCACTTACTACCATCGTGTCCCTGAGCAGGACACTTAACCCTGAGTGTCTCCAGGGGGGGACTGTCCCTGTAACTACTGATTGTAAGTCGCTCTGGATAAGGGCGTCTGGTAAATGCTGTAAATGTAATGTGGGCGGGTTTCATTAAGTTGGTCGACCATGGTTCTCGGCCGGAAAAGTTGAAGTATCTCGGGGGAAGACGGGAGCAGGAGATCGACAGGCGGACTGGGGCAGCGTCTGGATGTTAGCTTGAAACGACCATAGGCACAGAAATAAAAGTACAGGCTGATCAGGTACCTTAGTATCCAGGGGAGGAAAGATGAATTGAAGGCACTGCTGGAATAAACATGGCGATGATGATGATGAACAGGAGGAGGAGGACTCCATTTATCCATGCTTGAAATGAGTTTCCTTCGTAGGGTGGCCGGGCGCAGCTTTGGAGACAGGGTGAGGAGGTCAGAGTAGAACCGCTGCTCCTCCACATCGAGAGGAGCCAGTTGAGGTGGTTCGGGCATCTGTTCAGGACGCCTCCCTGGGGAGGTGTTTCGAGCACGTCCTGCCTGCAGGAGGCCCCCGGGTCCACCTAGGACACGCTGGAGAAATGACACCAGCTCCTGCCGGAGGAGCTGGTGGAGGTGGCTGGGGAGAGGGCTGTCTGGGATTCCCTACTTGGGATGCTGCCCCCCATGACCCGGACCCGGATAAGTGGAGGAAGACGACCGGACGTGAAATCCCTCCACGCTGATAACATTTTACTCTTAGCTCTGCGTGCAGGTATAAAAACGTAGAAAAAGTTTATACATCGGCACACAGCTACAGATACCGGATCCAGTTATTTGACCGATATCCAATACTTGTATTTAGGGATGTTAGAAAATATGGATACAGCAGTATATCGGTATTTTACGTGGTGATATTGTATCAATACGGGGACATCAAATGTCGATATTTTTGTATACAAATTTAGTCCAAAGTTCAGTTCTGAGTTGTGTTGTTTTGGCCGAATTATTAATGTAATGTGATCCACACATCGTGGATGTATCGCGACCCGTCGTATCCGGCCCGTGTCTCGTCATGACCCGCGTCGTATCGCGGCCCGCGTCATATCGCGGCCCGTGTCGTATCCGGGCCGTGTCTCGTCGCGACTTGCATCGTATGCTGCATCGTGCTGCATCGTGACCCGTGTATCGCGACCCGTGTCGTATCCGGGCCGTGTCTCGTCGCGACCCGTGTATCGCGACCCGTGTCGTATCTGGGCCGTGTCTCGTTGCGACCCCGCGCCGTATCGCGACCCGTGCTGCGTCGTGACCCGTGTCGTATCCGGGCCGTGTCTGGTCGTGACCCGCATCGTATCGCGACCCGTGCTGCGTCGTGACCCGTGTATCGCGACCCCGTGTCGTATCTGGGCCGTGTCTCGTCGTGACCCGTGTATCGCGACCCGTGCTGCGTCGTGACCCGTGTATCGCGACCCCGTGTCGTATCCGGGCCGTGTCTCGTCGTGACCCGTGTATCACGACCCGTGTCGTATTGCGCCCCGTGTCGTATCCGGGCCGTGTCTCGTCGCGACCCGCATCGTATGCTGCATCGTGCTGCATCGTGTACCCGTGTCTCGTCGTGACCCGTGTCTCGTCGTGACCCGTGTCTCGTCGTGACCCGTGTCGTATCCGGGCCGTGTCTCGTCGTGACCCCGCGCCGTATCGCGACCCGTGCTGCATCGTGACCCGTGTATCGCGACCCGTGTCGTATCCGGGCCGTGTCTCGTCGCGACCCGTGTATCGCGACCCGTGTCGTATCTGGGCCGTGTCTCGTTGCGACCCCGCGCCGTATCGCGACCCGTGCTGCGTCGTGACCCGTGTATCGCGACCCGTGTCGTATCCGGGCCGTGTCTCGTCGTGACCCGTGTATCGCGACCCGTGCTGCGTCGTGACCCGTGTATCGCGACCCCGTGTCGTATCCGGGCCGTGTCTCGTCGTGACCCGTGTATCACGACCCGTGTCGTATTGCGCCCCGTGTCGTATCCGGGCCGTGTCTCGTCGCGACCCGCATCGTATGCTGCATCGTGCTGCATCGTGTACCCGTGTCGTATCTGGGCCGTGTCTCGTCGTGACCCGTGTCTCGTCGTGACCCGTGTCGTATCCGGGCCGTGTCTCGTCGTGACCCCGCGCCGTATCGCGACCCGTGCTGCATCGTGACCCGTGTATCGCGACCCGTGTCGTATCCGGGCCGTGTCTCGTCGCGACCCGTGTATCGCGACCCGTGTCGTATCTGGGCCGTGTCTCGTTGCGACCCCGCGCCGTATCGCGACCCGTGCTGCGTCGTGACCCGTGTATCGCGACCCGTGTCGTATCCGGGCCGTGTCTCGTCGTGACCCGTGTATCGCGACCCGTGCTGCGTCGTGACCCGTGTATCGCGACCCCGTGTCGTATCCGGGCCGTGTCTCGTCGTGACCCGTGTATCACGACCCGTGTCGTATTGCGCCCCGTGTCGTATCCGGGCCGTGTCTCGTCGCGACCCGCATCGTATGCTGCATCGTGCTGCATCGTGTACCCGTGTCGTATCTGGGCCGTGTCTCGTCGTGACCCGTGTCTCGTCGTGACCCGTGTCGTATCCGGGCCGTGTCTCGTCGTGACCCCGCGCCGTATCGCGACCCGTGCTGCATCGTGACCCGTGTATCGCGACCCGTGTCGTATCCGGGCCGTGTCTCGTCGCGACCCGTGTATCGCGACCCGTGTCGTATCTGGGCCGTGTCTCGTTGCGACCCCGCGCCGTATCGCGACCCGTGCTGCGTCGTGACCCGTGTATCGCGACCCGTGTCGTATCCGGGCCGTGTCTCGTCGCGACCCGTGTATCGCGACCCGTGTCGTATCTGGGCCGTGTCTCGTTGCGACCCCGCGCCGTATCGCGACCCGTGCTGCGTCGTGACCCGTGTATCGCGACCCGTGTCGTATCCGGGCCGTGTCTGGTCGTGACCCGCATCGTATCGCGACCCGTGCTGCGTCGTGACCCGTGTCGTATCCGGGCCGTATCTCGTCGCGACACCGCGTCGTATCGTGACCCGTGCTGCGTCGTGACCCGTGTATCGTGACCCGTGTCGTATCTGGGCCGTGTCTCGTTGCGACCCTGCGCCGTATTGCGACCCGTGCTGCGTCGTGACCCGTGTATCGCGACCCGTGTCGTATCCGGGCCGTGTCTGGTCGTGACCCGCATCGTATCGCGACCCGTGCTGCGTCGTGACCCGTGTATCGCGACCCGTGTCGTATCCGGGCCGTGTCTCGTCGCAACACCGCGCCGTATCGCGACCCGTGCTGCGTCGTGTCCCGTGTATCGTGACCCGTGTCGTATCTGGGCCGTGTCTCGTTGCGACCCCGCGCCGTATCGCGACCCCGCGCCATATCGCGACCCCGCGCCATATCGCGACCCGTGCTGCGTCGTGACCCGTGTATCGCGACCCGTGTCGTATCCGGGCCGTGTCTCGTCGCAACACCGCGCCGTATCGCGACCCGTGCTGCGTCGTGTACCCGTGTCGTATCCAGGCCGTATCTCGTCGCGACACCGCGTCGTATCGTGACCCGTGCTGCGTCGTGACCCGTGTATCGTGACCCGTGTCGTATCTGGGCCGTGTCTCGTTGCGACCCCGCGCCGTATCGCGACCCCGCGCCGTATCGCGACCCGTGCTGCGTCGTGACCCGTGTATCGCGACCCGTGTCGTATCCGGGCCGTGTCTCGTCGCAACACCGCGCCGTATCGCGACCCGTGCTGCATCGTGTACCCGTGTCGTATCCGGGCCGTATCTCGTCGCGACACCGCGTCGTATCGTGACCCGTGCTGCGTCGTGACCCGTGTATCGTGACCCGTGTCGTATCTGGGCCGTGTCTCGTTGCGACCCTGCGCCGTATTGCGACCCGTGCTGCGTCGTGACCCGTGTATCGCGACCCGTGTCGTATCCGGGCCGTGTCTGGTCGTGACCCACATCGTATCGCGACCCGTGCTGCGTCGTGACCCGTGTATCGCGACCCGTGTCGTATCCGGGCCGTGTCTCGTCGCAACACCGCGCCGTATCGCGACCCGTGCTGCGTCGTGACCCGTGTATCGTGACCCGTGTCGTATCTGGGCCGTGTCTCGTTGCGACCCCGCGCCGTATCGCGACCCCGCGCCGTATCGCGACCCGTGCTGTGTCGTGACCCGTGTATCGCGACCCGTGTCGTATCCGGGCCGTGTCTCGTCGCAACACCGCGCCGTATCGCGACCCGTGCTGCGTCGTGTACCCGTGTCGTATCCGGGCCGTATCTCGTCGCGACACCGCGTCGTATCGTGACCCGTGCTGCGTCGTGACCCGTGTATCGCGACCCGTGTCGTATCCGGGCCGTGTCTCGTCGTGACCCGTGTATCGCGACCTGTGTCGTATCCGGGCCGTGTCTGGTCGTGACCCGCATCGTATCGCGACCCGTGCTGCGTCGTGACCCGTGTATCGCGACCCGTGTCGTATCTGGGCCGTGTCTCGTTGCGACCCTGCGCCGTATTGCGACCCGTGCTGCGTCGTGACCCGTGTATCGCGACCCGTGTCGTATCCGGGCCGTGTCTGGTCGTGACCCGTGTGGTATGGTGAGATCCCTGTGGTCAGATCGAGTGGCGCATGCTGTAATAAAGGACCGCTTGTGAAAAGTATGACCTCCTTCGTAATCAGACTGCAGTAATGTGCTGGGAATGGCCTTTCATTTACTGTTAATTAAGCATCTGCACGTGCAGATCCAGTGTAATCTCGTTTAGGAATCATCCTCATTAGATACCATCACATGCTGCCACCTGATGCCCTGAAGTCATGTGACTGGAAAATTCTGTTGCAGGTCTCTCATATTCTGAATGTGTCATACGGGGTGGAGAACGCGTTCCCCCATCTGTTCCTCTGCAGAACGGTGACCGTGCTGGACCTGCCCGAGACTGACATCACATCCTATTTCCCAGAGTGCTTCGAGTTCATCGATCAGGCCAGAGAGCAGGTACCGTGCTCCATGCCTGAGTTGTGTTAAGATGTTAAGAAGAAGAAGAACCTTAATGAGCTGGATTGGTTTTCTGATTTTTCGTCGTCAGGGGGGCACAGTGCTGCTTCACTGCAACGCCGGCGTCTCTCGCTCGGCCTCGGTGGCCGTCGGGTACCTCATGTCCCGGGAGTCACTTCCGTTCGAAGAGGCGTTTGATGCCGTGAAGAGAGCCAGGCCCTGCATCCAACCGAACCCTGGCTTTCTGCAGCAGCTGAAGGCCTACAGACCATGAGAAGAATGAAGCCTTCACTGGTGCCCTGAAATTAGCATAATGCTGTGGCGATGGCAGTGTCAGTGATACACACCTCAGCAAACAGGCTCTTCATCGTCCAACGGAAAGACATTAGACTTTAAGAAACTTTGTCTGTTTTTTCATTCAAATTTCTGTCATCATTCACATGGTTGTGACTTCCTGATGACAACGGCAATGGGGCTCTGTGTTCAAACATGGCAGGATTGTTGATCGGATGCAAGAGTGAAATGCAGTAAAATGGTCGTTTTAAATCTCTTCTAAGTGAACAAAAGGGGTAAGATTTTCAAAGGATCCAACGGGCTGTTGGTGGACTGGAAATGAATACTTTTAATGTATTTATTAAACGAAAATGAAGTAAAATGTCACCTGTGTAGCTGATTTATATGTGGGGCATTAGTGAAACCAGGACACAACCCATTTTTGACAGTTTATAGCTTTGAATTTAGCTTCTGTTGTTACGGATTGGATTGATAAATGCTATAAATCCTATCCAGAGCGACTTACAATCAGTAGTTACAGGGACAGTTCAGGGACACAATGGTAGTAAGTGGGATTTGAACCTGGGTCTTTTGGTTCCCCACAAGCTCTCGACTGGTGTCCCTCAGGACTCGGCCCTCTCCTGTTCTCTCTTTACACCAAACCTCTGGGTGAGGTCCTATCTTCCCATGGGTTATCCTATCACTGCTATGCAGATGACACCCAGCTCTTCTTCTTCGCCATCAGATGTAAAAGTGTAAAATCTATGCTTGCCTGTCTGACATCTCATCCCGGATGGCAGCACTTCAACTGGAACTCAAACCCAGCAAACCTGAACTGCCATTCATCCCTGCTGATTCCACCCAACAACAGGAGCTTAAAATCAGGACAATTCCTAAATCTCTCCCTCTACCATTGCAAACAACCTTGGGGTAACCGTGGACAGTTTCTTTTTCTACTCCTTTCACAAGACCAATCTCTCTCTCGCTCATGTCGATTCCTTCTCTACAGCATTAGGAGGGTTTGTCCATTTCTATCGATTCAGTCTGGTCGTCTCTGAACTGGACCACTGTAACGCACTCCTGGCTGGTTTCCTCTGGTTTTCCAGAACTCTGCTGCCTGACTTGTTTTCAGCATTCCCAAATTTTCCAACATTACTCCACTGCCACGTTCTCTTCACTGGCTTCCTGTAGCCCCCACATCAGGGACGAAGGTCTTTGACGATCATGATGTCCCCCACGTTGTAGTCTTGGTTCAGTCCTCCTGCCGCGTTGGTGAGAATGACGGTCTCCACCCCCATCAGCTTGAAGATCCGCATGGGCAGCGTTATCTGCAGGACACAGCACAAGGGCTCGTGGGTTACCGATATTCCGAGGAATGCTGCGGCATGTTCAAAATCTCACAATATGTTATATGTGCACAATCATAAAAAGACACCTTGTTTGTGTCATTTATTTATTGTGTATTTATTTATGAGACCTGTTCTATTGTCAGGCGTTTATGACGATGTACATTGTAAAAAGTACTGTAGAAATAAAATTTGATTGATATTAATGGCGGTACAGACCTTCTGGATGGGGTAACCTTCATATAGATGGAAGCGGCCCTGCATGCAAACACACGGCTTCCCTTTCAAAGTACCAAACACCAGGCGACCTGCATGACCTTGAACTGCAACGCAGGAATCCAGAGGTCAGCAGTCAGGCACACATACACCTTCACGTACACACTTTCACACACCTACGCATACCTGGTCACACACACACCCACACACACGCCTGTGTTGGTACAGGACGCTCACGAGTGCTCTGGGGGAAGTTGGGGATGTCTTGGTAATGGAAGGCCACCGGGTCTTTCAGGGTGTCCGCCAGGCCGCCCAGCCCCGAGCCGCACACGATGCCCACCACTGGAGGAGTGTCAATCCGACTCAGGAGCCAGTTGGCTGTGGCGCTGCATTCCTCGTAGGTGGACCTAAGGCGAGGGAGGAGGACATTTCATCACTTGCTGACACTGACACAAGCGAGCAACGACAGGTGCCAGTCAAAAGTCCTTACCCCATAGTCAAGACATTTTCTTCTTGGAATGGTAGTAAGTGGGATTTGAAGCTGGGTTTTCTGGTTCATAGGTGAGTACCACCCCTATTGGCTGCACCCCACAAGCTCTCAACTGGTGTCCCTCAGGGCTCAGCACTTGGCCCTCTCCTGTTCTCTCTTTACACCAAACCTCTTGGTGAAGTCCTATCTTCCCATGGGTTATCCTATCACTGCTATGCAGATGACACCCAACAAAAAGTGCTAAATCTATGCTTGCCTGTCTGACATCTCATCCCGGATCTTAGCACTTCATCTGGAACTCAACCCCAGAAAACCAGAACTGCCATTCATCCCTGCTGATTCCACCCAACAACAGGATCTTAAAATCAGGACAATTCCTAAATCTCTCCCTCTACCATTGCAAACAACCTTGGGGTAACCGTGGACAATTTCTTGTTCTACTCTTCTCACAAGTCCAATCTCTCTCGCTCAAGTCGATTCCTTCTCTACAGCATTAGGAGGGTTTGTCCATTTCTATCGATCCAGGCTACTCAGATACTTGTCCAATCTCTGGTCGTCTCTAAACTAGACCACTGTAACACACTCCTGGCTGGTTTCCTCTGCATCCTCCGCTGTTTAGAGCATTCCCAAATTTTCCAACGCCACTCCACTGCCACGTTGTCTTCACTGGCTTCCTGTAGCCCCCGCATCAGGTTCAAAATACTATTGCTTGCTTACAAAGCCAAGGAAGGGTCGCGCCCTCCTACCTAAGACCCCTCACCACTCCTCACTCTGTACCTCGATCTCTCCGATCCTCCAGCACCGCTCCACTGGTACCAACATCTCCCAAGGTGCTAGGAAAGCTTTCATCTCTGTCCTGGTTCCTAGTTGGTGGACTGAATTTCCACTAGATGTCCTAACTGCTGGGTCGTTACAGATTATCAAATGCAAACTGAAAGCCCTCCTGTTCAGAGGATATTTGGACTAAAAGAGCTCCTATGAAAATTTTCTATATTCAGTATTTAAAAACGGTTGGGTTCTGAGATGTTATGGGAACAGTGTCTACAGATCGGGTCCGAGTGAACCAAACGAGGGTTTTAAAGCACTCGTGTACGTCTGGATAAGAGCGTCTGCCAAGTGCTGTAAATGTGTGGACTTAATCTGTGTACATGCATGAGGAAAAGAAATATATCTATATTAATGTATTTATTATAGAAGAATGAAGTGGACATGTGTCTGACTTTGACATGTTGTTTGTATTAAAATGACATTGCACACAATTGACCTGTTCATCTGTACAACATTTTACTGTAATATTAATGAAGTTGCACCAGCGTTTCTGTAGTGAAGCACCGTTCAAAATACAAAATGATAAATACTAATATTAGTAACAGATAGATACAAATAAAACAAGATAGCAAAGACCTCTACAGTACATCTGACATCATTAAATTAAGACGCACAAAAAGGACACAGAATTACGGAAGGCATTCTGAGGCCAAAGGAATGTACATCAGGGACGAGGCTGGACCCCCGGCTGATCTCGGATCAGCATCAGACGTTGATGTTGTTGTTGATCTCCATGCGGCCGACCATGGTGGACACCAGCCTCTCCAGCTGCTCGGCGCGCTGCCTGCCCGTCTCCAGGACCTCCTCGTGACTGGGTCTCTCCTCGCTGTGGTAGTCCATCACCGCCTGGTTGGTGATCAGAGACAGGGCGAACACCCGCATGCCGCAGTGCCGCGCGACGATCGCCTCGTGGGCCGTGCTCATTCCTGTGACCAGAGTCGGGAACGCCACAGAAACAAGGGATCCCGTTTAGAATCAAAGCTACAAAACTGTGGACCAATGTGTTAATAAAGCAATCAATAAAGTCTAAATTAGCGCAACGTTTACTGCGGCACTCACCCACGGCGTCCGCCCCTAATCTGTGCAACATACGGCACTCTGCAATGGTCTCGAAAGATGGCCCACCCAGGACGCAGTACACGCCTTCACGTATGAAGTCGCTGAAGCCTAGCTCCGCCCCCAGGTCCTGTGCCAGCTGTTGCAGCTTGCGGTCGTAGGCATCCAACATGCAGGGGAACCTCGTGCCGAACCTGACCGGATGATATATATAAAAAAAAGCTTCAATTTCACAAGAATTACTGATCATTTGGGTTTTTTTTTCCATTAATTACACAAGATGCTACGATTTATCCATTAGAGCCCATTAGAGCTCAATTTCTATCATTTTAGTCGGGTCAGCAAAGACAAACTTCGGGTCTATAGTACCTATCCTGTCCGTATGATTTGCTGCTTGTAATTTGGCTTTGTTGATTGGTAACAGTGTTTTGCGTGCTGTGGATTTGTTTTTATTGAATATTACATTTGTAATGAAATGTTCGTTTGATTCTCAGCCACCGTCGTCAGGTGATGCAAAACCGGGCTTTTAAAGGCTGTACTTGTCGAGTCGGGTCGGGTCAGGCCTAACTTTTTTGCCCGATTTTAGCTCTATTATTGGTCTATAGTGCTATGTAAGGAAACACCACTAGATGGAGCAGTCGGACACCTTCGGTTTTCTTAAATGGACCGAAAAATGCACATAAATGGATGATCTGTACAGAAGGTCAGAGTGGAAGAGCAGAACCCTGGTGCCGTCACCTCTCGTCGTTGGGCCCAACCAGCGGGTTGTTGCCAGCGAAGCCGGGCATGTTGATGTGGTCTTTGACGATCATGATGTCCCCCACTTTGTAGTCTTGGTTTAGTCCTCCTGCCGCGTTGGTGAGAATGACGGTCTCCACCCCCATCAGCTTGAAGATCCGCATGGGCAGCGTTATCTGCAGGACACAGCACAAGGGCTCATGGGTTACCGATATTCCGAGGAATGCTGCGGCATGTTCAAAATCTCACAATATGTTATATATGCACGTTCGTTTTAAAAAGACACCATGTTTGTATCATTTATTTATTGTGTATTTTTTTTATGAGACCTGTTCTATTGTCAGGCGTTTATGACGATGTACATTGTAAAAAGTACTGTATAAATAAAATTTGATTGATATTAATGGCGGTACAGACCTTCTGGATGGGGTAACCTTCATATAGATGGAAGCGGCCCTGCATGCAAACACACGGCTTCCCTTTCAAAGTACCAAACACCAGGCGACCTGCATGACCTTGAACTGCAACGCAGGAATCCAGAGGTCAGCAGTCAGGCACACATACACCTTCACGTACACACTTTCACACACCTACGCATACCTGGTCACACCCACACACACACACACACACACGCCTGTGTTGGTACAGGACGCTCACCAGTGCTCTGGGGGAAGTTGGGGATGTCTTGGTAATGGAAGGCCACCGGGTCTTTCAGGGTGTCCGCCAGGCCGCCCAGCCCCGAGCCGCACACGATGCCCACCACTGGAGGAGTGTCAATCCGACTCAGGAGCCAGTTGGCTGTGGCGCTGCATTCCTCGTAGGTGGACCTAAGGCGAGGGAGGAGGACATTTCATCACTCGCTGACACTGACACAATGACAGGCGCCAGTCAGAAGTCCTTGCTCCATAATCCAGACATTTTCTTCTCAGAATCATTTTTATGCCACAAAGTGGTATTAACGTGGTAAAACCCGTATAAAAGGCGTAGTTCCGCTTCTGAGTTCTGATTGGCTGAGCGTCTTTCAATGGTTGCCTGGCAACCACCGTTCATTCACTGACAAATTTCCACTCGTTTCCGTTTTTCCGCGTGTTTTAATGTCGTGGCTCACACAACACACTTTATAAAACAAAATGTTGTGGTTATAACAGCCGACGAGCACAAAAACCAAATATTCACAACTTCGACGTATATAATTTCACTAAACTAAACTTCATATATTCATATATACGTCCTAACTAATAATAATGACTAAAAAAACGTTTTATATTGAATTGATTTGAATTCCGAGAACACACACTCACCCGCTGCTGCTGTGGCTGTCGGGATACATGGTGCTTGGAAAACTCTCCAGATCTTCCAAAATTCCAGAAGCTTCCGAACAGACGAACGTCCCAGCTTCCGAGCGGCTCGCACTTATAGACCTCCGTCCCCCCCTCCTTCATCCTCCCTCCTTCATCCGCCCGACTCACGTTGCGTAAAGACGGACCCTCCCCACTGACGCAAGCGCGAAGCCACGCCCACCGCGCGTAGGTCCACGCAGCGTCCAGAGTGACTCACTGAAAGTGACTCGCGAATCCCGACACGCCCTGCGTCCTGGCTCCTGGAGGCCTGGGGGTGGCGAGAACGTGGCCCACGTCGCGTACACCACACTCCCGAACAGGAGGAAGGAAGGGAGGGAGGACGGGAGGCCTGCATTACGAAGCGCATCGTGTTGAAGCATGAGCCGACTCCAGCTCGGCTCCGTGAACGAACACAGCGCGCAGTTCTGCTCGTAATTCAGGGCCGTGTTACATAAGCAGAAGGAAAGTGGCGATCCTCGCCAGACATTCCCAAATTTAGCAATGCTGGGGCCGCAGCATTCCCAGACCTCCATCACATCCTGTAGTACTGTATTTACTTCACCCTGTCTAATATCAACCTGAAGGAGGAGTAAAAGGGAATCCGGGTATTGGGTTCCGTCTAATGTGAAACAGCATGGCTTCCTAAAAAAGGCTTCCTCATTCACATCTCTTCTGTCCGCAGGTCCGGCTCCGGGGAGCTGCTGCAGTGTGTAATAAGTCATGATTCCTGGCATATTTTACTCTGTCACATGCTTCTTTCTGTGCATGTAATACATTCCGTGCGGCAATAGAAATTATATAATAACGGAAAGTCATCGCTTTACTTTGTTCAAAGGAATCAAAAGAAGGGATTAATTTTGGGTTCCAAACCGACTTTGTGGACGGAATTGTACAGTATGAAGGACAAAGGGTCATTTTTACCAAATGCTGTAAATCATGTTGAAGCTCTACAGCTCTGAGCTCTCACGAGGTCACGTTCTGCCCTGATGTGTAAAGCGAGCGCCCTGTTTCAACCAGAAGGCCTGCACCACCGTTTCACCCGGTTGGGATTCAAGGCGCATCACCTCCTCCTGTAAAGATGAAACTGAATCGGTAGCTGAGGTGGCTCGACCACCGCTCAGCATCGGGGGCGTCTGTTTTTGTTAGCAGTGAATAAGCCGTTTTTTTTGTGAACACAAGCGGACGGAAATATTTGCATGATGTGTTTAGGTCTGGAAGTGTCATCATGAATAAAAGAGACCATAACAGATCAGTGGGGCCGGTGGTGGCCTAGCGGGTAAAGAAACGGACCCGTAATCGGAAGGTTGCCACTGAGGTCCTCTTGATGAAGGTTCACTTTCTTTTACTCATCTTCACATTATATTTTGTCTGGTAGCTTTTTACTCCACATTCTTCTAACATTCACCATATGTGGACTCTTGATAGTAATATAATACCTGATTGATAGAGGTAGAGCTTCATAGAGGTATTAATGAGCGGTACTTGCAGTACTAATCTAATCTGGAGTGGAGGTTTTCATTCAGAGTACAAACCGCAATCGTATCTTATCGTTTGACCTTACGAAATAATATTCGTCCTAAATCTGTCAATGGGGCCAAGGCAACAGGCGCAATGACATGGGTCTCAGAAGACTTGCCCAACGCTGGATTGGCCAAGACCGGGGACGGGGACCAGCGTCACTCAGTAAATATTTTCTTCTCCACGTGGAAAGAGGGGACAGTCTGCCCTTCACCTACAACACCCCCGACCTGGACCAATCAGGTCCTGGGTGTTGCTGCTCCATGGTAGCTCATTGGCTGCTTGGTCCTTGGCGTAAATCCAGATGAAACTACTGGTCTCCCAGCGTGTGAAGTTCCCACGTTGATAGGAAATGGATGACAAACAGACAGTAAACGCTGTAGTAAATCAGGCACAATGAATAAAAACAGAAGATTCAGTCCAATGGATGTAAAGTCTGGTGATTCACATACACCAAAACATCCACACAAAAGAAACGCTGCCAGAGGGAAACCAAAGGTAACCATTCACATTTACCACATGGAGACAACAGAGACAAAACAAACATGGGGAGGCAGATTTCCAAAAAGTCAGTATGGCTCCAACCAAACGAAGGTTGAATCCCCGTCTCCAGGAGACCTCACTTCCTGCAGTCAGAACACTAGCATGATTATAGCTCTGCTTTCTACATGGTCATTCCCCACAGATGGACCACGCCAGGTCTACAGCCCACCCTCTGCGACCAGCACACCGCAGTCTGTCAGGATCGGTAATAGGACGTCAGCCAGCGTCATTATCACAAACACTGGTGTCCCACAGGATTGTGTCCTAAGCCCCATACTTTATTCCCTGTTCATCATCCAGGAATGACAGTTCGGAACCTACTCAGCTAAAAATGAACACTGCACAATGTTTATATAATCCACACTGAAGTCAGAGTTTAATTTAACACTTTCAGTGTAAAGTTTGTAAAAGTGACACCAATTAGCATTAAGAGACTCCGCCCCTTACCAGGTAACACGCCCATATGAGTGGTACACAGGTACCAGACAGGTGGTCCACATCAGCCCCATCTTAATATGAACCCCAGAACCCAGATTGGGAGCAAGAGTCACCCCTGATTTACCCGCCGTCATGAAGAAGACTCGGACCAACATGGACCTTAAAGTTTTTTGTTGGTGGTTCTGTTTTGCTTGTCAAACTTGAGAATTAATTTAAGTTGATTGCAGTAACGCTTCTTTCTTTATTTCTTATTGTAGTTTACTTGAGAGTCAGGGAGAAACAGGGAGAGACAATCACTTCACTTTAGAATTATTTCCCTTCTTATAGAAACATGTTCCTTGAAAGAACAAAGAACAACTGACACACAACTTTAATATATAGAGAGAAAAGCCAGTGAGGTCCATGCATAAAGTATAATGTGTAGTGATTGTCACATGTGATACACAGCAGCGCAGCACACGGTGCACACAGTGAAATTTGTCCTCTGCATTTAACCCATCACCCTTGGTGAGCAGTGGGCAGCCATGACAGGCGCCCGGGGAGCAGTGTGTGGGGACGGTGCTTTGCTCAGTGGCACCTCTGTGGCACCTTGATGGATCGGGATTGGCAACCGAACTGGCAACCTTCTGATTACGGGGCCGCTTCCTTAACCGCTAGGCCACCACTGCCCTAAAAAGTGAAAGTGAAGTGATTGTCACATGTCCTTGGCGGGTCCGGATTCGAACCGGCAACCTTCTGATTATGTGCCCGCTTCCTTAATCGCTAGGCCACCACTGCCTGTTGGTCAGAGTGTTTTCCATGGCGGTGGGTAACTTCAGGGCAACTTTTGCTCCCCATCTGGTCTTGCCGACATGGGGCCACCATGGAACCCCCGAACAAAATGAACTGGGACCCGGTTCATATACAACCCATATGGGCCCCACATGAACGTGTTGGCTGGAGGTCAGGTAAGAGGTAATATGGTCTAATATGACAGCATTTTCACATGAGAAAAACCCATTTGCCGTCCACATGAATATGCAGAAAAGAGAAACTCACTCTGGAACCACATTCCAATTTTATGGAACGGACGGGGCCTCAGACACAGTTCAAATGTCCGAGCGTTTCACAGCAAACTCGTAACAAGGTGTCTGAAGATAAATTATATCACAGCAAAAAGGGACACTCAGACACTATAAAATAGTCACCGACGCAAATCATTATCAAGACAAAAGCACACCGTTTGTGTTATGAAATCAATCAAATACATCCCAAATTTCTTCATGACCTTCCACAGATGGTCTAAATAACATCCCAGATGGACACGGAAAGAGTTCTCACATGGGGGACCAACACAGGTGTCCATATGAACGATTCTCATATGCTGGTGATTAACAAAACAGACATTTTTGTCACATGATGCACATGATCTGCATCTGCATAATGTGATTCGTTGTGGTCGTAGGGTCCCGTGAAGACAGATGAAACCCTGATCATAGCGCTGGCCTCGATTCTTCCTGATCTTTCTCTCGTTCTAAAATCAGCAGATAAGGCCCAATGTTACATAATCTCAGTTACATAAAGAGTACAGGGTCATTATTGATTGCTGGCCAGACAAAACAATGCAAATGTCTCAAAGACCTGTGTCCATCAAGACCATATTCTAAAGCAAGGTGACCAGATGGTCCAGAGAGTCGTGGAGGACACCTCCGGTTTTACAAACTACATAGTTCTGCTCTTTTTGGTTTGACCAAAGTATTTGCAGTAAATACTTGATGTGCGTGGACAAGCTGAAGAATGTCTTAATAGAACGTCTCAAAAGGCAACGAAACGTTGTCAAAATCACATCTAGCATGGCTTTCATTAGTTAAAAAGGAGTGACTTTAGTTACTCTAGCGTCCCCATAATGTCCTATATTGGTGACACGTGCATGAGGATTTTATGAGATTGTCCAATCAGCATGCAGCTAGAATTCAGGGCTGGAGACTCCGTGAGAAGTGCCCGCCCTGACACGGACCAGACATTTCCATTGTTAGGAGAATACTTGACAATGATAAATAAATCCGAAGGACTCGTACCCAAAGCCACGGGCGAGAACGGCGAGTTCTCGCAGAGTTTGCCGAAGGCCTGGCCGCTCATTAAAAAGGCAGATCCTGTGGCCTGCTGTTCAAACACGGCCTGTCGTCTGGCCAAACACACACACACACACACACACACACACTGACTTAATTACATAACATTATCCGGCTCTCAGCAGCCCAGCTGAGAGAATGTAGAGCACTATTGTTACCGCCCCACGCGCAGTAGCCGGCCTGGTGTGACTTGGTGTTTAGAGTTAAATTCGGTTTAACTTTTTTTTTGCTCTCTCTCTCTCGAACTCTATCACAAGAAAAGTCTCACACACTCGCTCATAAAAGGCCATGTGACTGTCAGATGCTGTAAAAGCCCAGTAATCCCTTCATGTGAGTGAAATTTCACTGCTGTGTCCCAAGACACCCTGAATACGAACGCACACACACACACACGAACACAGAGATGCACATAAACCTCCAGATATTGCTTCCATTTGCAGCTTCAAACATCTTTGTAGAGTGTCCCCTTTGGTGTCGTAGGGGACGCTGGCAGTGGCGTCCAGTCGCTTGGCATTACCAGCATAACATGTTCATGTTTCCATCGTGTTGCCATTGAGTTGTTGGTGTTTTCGGGGCATTTCTACTTGAGTCCAAGGATGGTCTCAGACCTCGCAAGTCTGTCTGATTGTGAGCTTGTACAGGACAAGCAGGACGTCAGGTCAGTACCGCTGATGGTAAATAATTAAATGTGCCTTTTAGAGCCACTGGCTGAGGCGCTGGCATGTCCTTATCTGTGGGAGTCAAAGACGTAGTCAAAACATTGACACTGAGGATGGGGTCAAAAGCACACTTCCTTCAGAGATCAATGCAGAATTGGGACATAAATCCAAAGCCATAACAAAGATAGGTGTTTAGTGGACTGTGTCCAACACGTGGAACACAGCAGAGGGTCAAGTCAAGAAATCAACGATTACCCAGGGGGCCATATGGGTTGGAGATGGGCTGGTCCCAGTTCATTTTGTCCTGGGGTTCCATGGTGGCCACATGTGGGCAAGATCAGGTGGGCTTTAGGTGGGCTTAAAAAGCTGTAACAATTTTCGCTTTGGTTAACAGTCAGCAAGAATTGACAGTGGGTTTCCGTCCTAAAAGAAATTTTAGCACTGATAAAACGGTGGATTTCTTGTATATGTGCAATTCTTTTTTAAATCGAGTTGTAATCAATTCCTAAGTTTGATACATTCATATGTCAATCGCAATGATAAATCCTCCAAAGAATCATCACATACACCTATAACAATGAAAAGTCAACGTAATCCTTTATTAATCTCAACCCTAAAATTAAGAGAAAATAGGTAGTATTACCAATTCTGACAAACAAGATAAAACTCTTGGTGCAGAGGTCCACAGTGGGCAGTGGTGGCCTAGCGGTTGAGGAAGCGGTCCCGTAATCAGAGGCTTGCCAGTTCAAATCTCGATCCGTCAAGATTCCACTGAGGTGCCACTGAGCAAAGCACTGGGTAATGACGGTGGGTAAATACTGCTCGAATGGGTTCAAATTAAGGTGGGGCTGATATGGACCATCCACATGTTACCTGGGGAGGGGCGGAGTCACCGTAATTTAAAACTAATTAGAGTCAGTTTTACAAATATAATTCTGATACAGATTGAGACAATATAAAAATAGCTTGAAAATAGCAGCACCGCTCAATTTAAAGATATCAAAGGATCTACTCGGACAGCTTGGCACCAGATACCTCAACAGACACCTTCATATGTCTAGAGAAGTCCATGCAGCAAAAGGTGGATCTACTTAACACTTGGGTTATAGCAGCTCCATTATCTGAGTTAATCGTAAAGCACGCTTGGAAAGTAATGAATAAATCCACTCTGTCAGTATACAATAAATCAAGGATTTATTCTGTGTTCTACCGTCCTTCTCATTTACAGCATCCTTCTCCTGATTCTTCTATCACAGCTACCATTTCTACTCTCCCTAAAGGCGTCTTTTACGTACGGGCACCGATGTATCAGAGCAAGAGTCCCAACAATTCTTCCAGACAATGATAAGAAATACAGAAAAAATTATTACTGCAGAAAAACAACAAAAACAATGTTCATCCTATGGCTCTAACAGTCAGGTCAGAGTGGTCTGGCTAATGTAGTGGTGGTAGTCAATGGTGAGAACGTCTGGATTAACTAACCCAAGCCTAAGCTTCCATAACCTTCCTTCACAGAAGAGACAAAATGCTGATACAGATGTTTGGTGTTGTGACGATTTTGGCGTGAAAGAAAAATCATATTATGATACAACAGCATCATGTGCATTTCATTTTCAATTCATATATATATATACACACACACACACACACAAAGTAAAAAATAGAACACAACACGAAAGTGAAGTGACTGAAGCACAGTGACATGTGTCGAGGAGATTCAGGGACCTTTCACATCTCTGCCACTTTTCTGAAATCTCATTTCTTTCAAAAAAACAAAATTAAGTCAGAGTGACTAGATCTCTAGTGAAGTGATTGTCACATGTGATACACAGCAGCACAGCGCACACAGTGAAATTTGTCCTCTGCATTTATCCCATCACCCTGAGTGAGCAGTGGGCGGCCATGACAGGCGCCCGGGGAGCAGTGTGTGGGGACGGTGCTTTGCTCAGTGGCACCTTGGCGGATCAGGATTCGAACCGGCAACCTCCTGATTACAGGGCCGCTTCCTTAACTGCTAGGCCACCACTGCCCCAGATGACAGTAGATCTCTGCTGTCATCTGGTGGAAATGTGGAACCATGGCAGTGATGAGTTCCAGAATCTCATGGATTTCTTGACTTTCACTATTATTTAATTTTAAAGCTGTTATTATGGCAGTTTTATTTTTTACAGCAAGTGCTTTCTAATTTCCCAAACACCTTAGATTGTTCTTTTTCTGGAAACAATCTGGAGGTAACCAGGATTTCTTGCCACTAGGGGCAGTGGTGGCCTAGTGGTTAAGGAAGCGGCCCTGTAATCAGAAGGTTGCTGGTTCGAATCACGATCCGCTGGTGCCACTGAGGTGCCACTGAGCAAAGCACCGTCCCCCCACACTGCTCCCCGGGGCCTGTCATGGTGCCCACTGCTCACTCAGGGTGATGGGTTAAATGCAGAGGACAAATTTCACCGTGTGCTGTGCTGTTGTGTATCACATGTGACAATCACTTCACTTTATTTTATTTTACCAACCTTGAAATGTTCCATGAAGAGGTTTCCAGAAGCTTATAGTTCAGGTTTAGAGAATACATTGAAATTTGATATAAATTTGATTCAATCAATTAACAAAATGTACAAACCGGGCTTTTCTCTCTTTATGTTAAAGTTGTGTGTCGTTTGTTCTGCGTGTAGAACTTAAGGAACTCTTGTTGATTATTTCATTAGTTCTTGTAGTTCCACGGTAAAACCACCAGGGAAATGCTTCTGAGAGTTTATAGTGTCTCGGTCTTTATTATAGTTCGTAAAACTTGCTCTAAATATATTAAAATAACACTGACTCGGGTAACATATGATGTTACATATCAAAAGCACAAGCAATTATTCATTTTTATGTAAAATAACACATTAATTCACAGGCGTTATTTTCTAACTCCAAAACCAAACTACAAGAAGCAGGAAAGAAATCAGCAAAAGTCCTAAATTTTCACCAGCACGCAAACAATGCGAACAGACAAAAGCCGAGTCCATGTTGGCCCGAGTCTTTAACAGGACGGTGGGAAACCGTTTGGCTTCTCACAGGGACGTCTCTTAAATCGCATTAACAACACAATCATGATGAACGTTGAGAACCTCAATCAGGCGAAAATCATTTCAAAAGAAAACCCATTCATACGATGCACAAAAGAACCAACCCTATCTAACGTACATCTAACGTACATCTAACGTACAACCTTCACATTATAGGGCAGCTTCCTTAACCGATAGGCCACCACTGCCCCACATTCTGCCCACATTCCCTAGTCAGGTTGGTATTTAATGAACAATCTGAATAATTCAGCTCCTTTAATATTGTAGTAGTTAACATTTCATCTTTTGTAATATTAATGTTTAATACATATGAAAGTTGTTTATTGTTGCCAGGTAACGGAAGATCTGTAGGAAATAAAACTGAATCACTTCAGTAATTGGAGTTGCAGGTCGCTGGTCATTAGTCACGTGACAGGAAACGGAAACGTTTTCTTTCCTGTTGTGTGACGTTACGCTGCCGGATCCTCAGTGTTGTTCACGGATCACGGACAATTCTGAAGAACCGAATCAGAGCCGAATAAACCGCGAACCGGATCGCCGTCCTCTGAGTCGAGTTCTGGTGAAAGTGAACAGCCTGTCGTTTCTCTTCATGCTGAGTTCTCTTCCTGGTGTTTAAAGCCCTTTCAGCCACTTTCTGGTCCCCTTCTCAGCCGTCACGTGGCCCTACGTACCGGAAACAAGCTCCGACTTCCGGTTCCGTGTCGCAGCCAAACTGGTAACGACGATTGTAAACCGAATCAGAGCCGAATAAACAGTGAACTGGAGCCCCGTTCACCAGAAACACAACAAGTACTCGTAAGTGCGGCTCTTCTTGTAATACATACTGCACTTTTTCTCAAATTGTTACCAACACAATATAACATTTAAACAAGAGAATAAGAGTGAAATTAATAAGTTTTCTTTCACTTTAAAATGTGTGTCCCTGATACAAATGATCTAGTGGTGTCTTTCAGCACTGATTTGTTTGTCAGATACTTTAAAAATAGATTAAAATGATCTGATAAATAACAATTCAGAATGGTTTCTACTGCCTTTCACTTTTAGTGCTCACACTGTGTCTATATTTGTTGAGCCTTTTCGAACTCTGACCCACAATTGTATTTAAATATGAAAAGTTGGAGTAAATTATGTCCAACTTCCAACCACCCTAATTGTTGCTGTTGGTGAGTGAAACGTCTCCCACTTTGTCCCAGGTTCCCAGGATGGATCCCAGTCTGTCTCTGTCGTCCACTGAGACCAGGACTGTGGTCCAGAACAACACACACGTTCCACTGAAGATGTTATCAGTTGTTCTTACACGACTGGAACACGAAAAAACTCTGGAACCAACAGGAAGTGACGAGAAGAACATCTCCATCTCTTCTGGTGAGTGAAGTAAAATTAACATCTAGCAGTTTATTAAAATTCTGATATTTTTTGAATTGTGTACATCATTTCAGCTAAATTGAACTTTCCATTCATAAGAATATTAACATATTACAATTGAAATTTTATTTCAGAAATACAATATCATAAATAAGTAGTTGTTACATGTTGTAATAAAGACATAATTAGTTACTTTTAGTCTGTATGGTTATTGATTGAATGTGAATTATATTTTAATTGGTTTATTTCAACTACAGATGGAAGTAAAATCATCAGAAGACACAAAAACACATCTGAAGACACGTTCCGATTCAAGAGCTTTAGACAAGTAGAAACCCTTCAGTCACATCAGACGCTACGTGCTGGAGAGAAGCCCTACCAGTGTGTAGAGTGTGGGAAGAGATTCTCACAAACATCACACCTTAACAGACACCGCATGATCCATACCGGAGAGAAGCCCTACCAGTGTGGACAGTGCGGAAAGAGATTTTCACGATCAGCAGACCTTAAACTACATCAGGGGACACACACCGGAAAGAAGCCCTACCTGTGTATAGAGTGCGGAATGAGCTTTTCCCATACGTCACATCTTAAGGTGCACCGGCGGATACATACAGGAGAGAAGCCCTACCACTGTGTAGAGTGTGGGAAGAGGTTCTCAGATGCGTCAGTCCTCAGAGGACACCAGCGCGTACATTCTGGAGAAAAACCGTACCAGTGTGTAGAGTGCGGGATGAGATTCTCGAGAACGTCGCACCTTAACAGACACCGCATGATCCATACTGGAGAGAAGCCCTACGCCTGTACGGCATGTGGCAAGAGTTTTTCACGAGAGTCCCATCTTAATGGTCACCAGAGGACCCACACCGGAGAGAAACCGTACGTGTGTGCGGAGTGCGGGAAGGGCTTTTCACAAGCGCTATCCCATAAAGTGCACCAGAGGACCCACACCGGAGAGAAGCCGTACGTGTGTGCGGAGTGCGGGAAGGGCTTTTCACAGGCGTCAACCCTTCTAGCGCACCAGAGGACCCACACCGGGGAGAAGCCCTACCAGTGTGTCCAGTGCGGGAAGAGGTTTTCACAGGCGTCAAGCCATAAAGCACACCAGAAGAAACATAGCAGGGACAAGCGCTACAGCGTAGACACGTGAAGATGTCAGAACTTTTGACCTACTGGACGTTACGCAGATATATGGTGTTGCTTGATTTGTGTTCTGGCGTTTGCCGGTACGACACGCTTCGGTGAAAAAAGGCAAGACCGGCATCTGTGGAATGAACCCATGAAATATTGTAAAAACCAGGGGCTCACAGCAATGTACGAAGTCGAGGTGTTGATTTAGATAAAAATATTTGTGTTTATTAGATGCTTGTCCTGTTGGGGTTTCGCGTGATGTTCCATGCCTGGAAATATAACGTACATGTAGTGTAGCCCCCTCAAGGAATGACGGAGGCACGAGATAGAGTCAAAAACGGGGTTTATTCTGGTCTTAACAACCCGTGAGAACTGCTCACAAAGAAAACTTTGCATTAAAACAAGTTCTTGCACCTTTTCTCATACATTTGAAACAACGCATTGATCACCAGTGTTGGGTGTAACGCCCGTTACTGTAAGTATATTACTTTTTTCAGTAACTAGTAGTGTAAGGCATTACTCGTCTGAAAATTGTAATATTACATTTACATTTACAGCATTTATCAGACGCCCTTATCCAGAGCGACTTACAATCGGAAGTTACAGGGACAGTCTCCCTGGAGCAATTTAGGGTTAAGTGTCTTACTCAGGGACACAATGGTAGTAAGTGGGAATCGAACCCGGGTCTTCTGGTTCGAGTGTGTTACCCACTAGGCTACTACCACCACTAGGCTACTATTACAGTTTTCCCGAGCTAGTTACTTGCGTTACATTTGCCAGGAGCACCTTCATCACACATAAGGCACACAACACAGAGAACAGAAGGGGCGGGGCGGGGGGCGTGAACGGAACAGTGATTGGTCTGGGTTTGGCACGAGGGATCATTTACCATCACCGATTGGTCGACACCCGGCAGCAGCGCGGCACCCGCAAAGACAGATGGGAAAAATGGAAGCGTCAACAACGGCAAGCTCTTTTTCAGAGGAAGGTTCCCAGCAACAGAAAGCTAGTTTCGACGGGAGGAGATTCAGTCATCAAGCTTGTTGCCTCGTACGAACTAGAAGAAATGTAACCTCTTTCTACCGTCGAATCGCTGTCTTTTCTAAAGATAATCTGCAAAATACCGACAGCAGGGACCGATTGCACAAGTACAGTTGTTTGTAGTTATTTGTGCTAGACAGTGCCAGTCTGTTGTTGGTGTAATAAAGACCCTAAAGAACATTCCTCCTTTGTATGTTCTCCCTCCATCTGATGCATCTCAGGCAATTATAGAGTAATTAAGAAAAAAATGTAACTAGTAATACATTTACAGCATTTATCAGACGCCCTTATCCAGAGCGACTTACAATCAGTATTGCTCAGGGACACAATGGTAGTAAGTGGGATTCGAACCCGGGTCTTCTGGTTCATAGGCGAGTGTGTTACCCACTAGGCTACTACCAGTAACTAGTAATATAACTAGTTACTTTCTCCAGGGAGTAATAGAGTAAAGTAAGGCATTACTATTTTTGAGAGTAATATGTAATATGTAATCTATTACTTTTTGGAGTAACTAGCACCAACACTGTTGATCACAAATAAAATATTACGGTCAACACCCCTCGTGAGCTGACATCCGTGAGAGGCTAAATATTATGTTATGGCTGTGGTTTCTTCTCAACATCTTCTCAACATTGCTTTGCTTATTCCTTCTGTTTTTTTTTTATCTTTTCTTTCTCTTCAGTGGCGCCAATCTGCAGCAAAGCTGTGCATATATAAAAAGGGGTCGGGCGGAACCTTAACCCATAATAATTGTTCCGTCTGTGTTTCACCACTAGATGGCGGAAAAACAGTAAACTGGATTGACAGTTCAAAGAACATTTAATGCAAATGACTTGCGTGTAGCATTTACCTCTTCAGTGTTGTGTGCTAAAATCTTAAGAAATTTTCAGGCTCACTCTACCCTGGAAGGGGGTCCCTCTCTGTATCACTCCTTCCCAACGTTTCTTCTGACCTTTTTTCTCTCTCCTAGAGTTTTCTTGTGTGCAGAAGGGTCAAGTGTGTTGGGTGTCAACTGTACGGCCTGTCAAAGCCCATTGAGACATACTGTATGTGATTATGGACTGATATAAGATGGGATATATCATATGGGATGATATAAGAAATATATGTTGTTGTACACATGAGTAGAAGTAGAGTTACACAGGGTAAAAGTTAACTCTAGTAAACATAAAAGTCCTCGATTTAAATTTCTACTTGAGTAAAAGTACAAAAGTATTTGCCTTCAAATGTACTTTAGTATCAAAAGTAAAAGTACAGTGATTTATTGTGGCTCTAATGTCTAATTTAAATTCGGTGGACAAATCAGTTCATTTTAGATACATTTTTGACATAAAATAACTTGGGACACAGTCCCTGGAAGCTGAACCTGAATGCTAGTTCTGAGGTTGAGTTACTGAGCACTCGCCGATATTCAGAGTTTTTAATGTACTAATGGACATTTTGATTTCCATATTTTACTGTATTCACAATATAATACTTTTGGGTGATAATTATATCATATAACACTTCATATAACATAAACAAAATTCATTAGATGACAGTTGAATTTAAGCAAGTATATTGACATGCGCACGGTGAGCTCGCTATAAGCATATAGATGAGCATATATAGCCTTGTGGTGGAAATTCTGCCGTCTGGGGAGCTGCAATAAAGGAAGTCAACTGAATTGATTATCCAAGTTTATTTTACCGTGCAAGGGGGGACCCACAAGAGAACATCCCCCCCGCTTGATTACAGTTCACAAGCATTTATACATCTGGGGTGTACAAGGTCGAAAAGCAAGCTCGCACCACTTTGGACAGTGGCGCCCATCAACGTCACAGAACCTTTCTTTTATCAGTTTATGTCTAGTTTTTGCGTCAAACTTTTGCATCAACAAGGTCAGACCTAAGATACACAGTTGTCTTCTGACTGTTCCATGACCAAAGGTGAAACACGTGGAGAGTCTGGCCTACTAAATTTCGTGGAGTGTCTGGGCCTACTAAATTTTCCTTCCACACCTTCTTGCCAAGTAAGTGATTTCACAACAATGACACCAGTGTCTGCTCGTGCCTGGCACAGAATAAAAGCACACACATTCCACAGAGGTAAGGGTGAAGGACACCTCCATATATGGTGAGCCTTGTGCTCCTCACGTTGCAAGTGCGAGGTAGCTTTTTGCAGGCCCTGCATTTTCACATGCAATAACAGAGGCTGGCTGTTGGTGAATTCACGCACAACAATACATGAAAGACCTACGCTTACATACATCTTCCTTCACAATATCTGTGGTTCATATGTGGTCTTGCTGAAACTCCAGAAGACTTTTGAAAAATAACTGAAAATCTGTCTGCAAGTTTGGTTTAGTGGAGCTGGGTACGAGCACAACTCCACTCAAATTACATCGTACTGAGGCAGTGGTGGCCTAGCAGCCCCATAATCAAAAGTTTGCCGTTTCGAATCCTGATCTGCCCAGGTGCCACTGAGCAAAGCACCGTCCCCACACGCTGCTCCTCGGCCCCTGCCATGGCTGCCCACTGCTCACCAAGGGTGATGGTTAAACACAGAGGACACGTTTCACCGTGTCACCAGCATCGTAAATACTACGTAAGTAGATACACATAAAAAAAAAAAAAAAACTACTCAAGAACAGTACCAAATTATATTTACTTCATTACTATTCACTACTGCACGTCAGAGCTGTAAATCTCGCTGGGTTTGGGCTTTATTTCTATCATTTTAGTCGGGTGACTAATTAGCAGTCAGCAAACACGGTAATTATTTCACATGTTCTAAATGAGTTTTTTAAACCTTATCCAGAGTGACCTGCAGTCAGTAGTTATCTTTCTGTAATTTACTATCGTCCTTATTCTGTAAATACAGCAGTAATATGGTGTTTACAAATTCTTGAAATGGATGAATCTGATGCCATTAAAATCTGCAGGAAACACAAACACATGGACACGCAGGTCACCGGTCGACCCGCAACATGGCCGTCGTCTTCGTGTCACATGACAGTCGGAGCGTAACTTGATGTCGAGACGATCACCGATCGATTGTTCGTGCTTAGTTTGCCAGATGAATTTATTGCCATTGAAAAATGTTTCTGTGATTGAAATGGAAAAGCTGATCCAATCTGAAAACCAGACGGTACAGTGCAGTACTTCACATCCCTGTGGTCTCACCACAGATAGCTTCAGCTGTGAACATTCTCCACTCCTGAATGTTCACTTGTGCCACCTTAGAAAACCACCTCTTTTGTCCAAATGGCATTTGTCTGGAGATGGATCCTGCCACTCCACTGGCAATAACCGTCCTGTTTTACAGATTCAGATAGTTGCGTTTTCTCCCATATTTTGTCCCTTTTTTTAAACAATTTTTAACCAGCCTGCCACAAAATACACATTTATCTCCCAGTAGGAATAGGTCACAGCCACTTTTCACACAATAGAATTTGAAATACTCCTGGATGCTTTTACCATGTTTACTACAGATCTTTAAAAGTTGTCTCTTGAATGAAATTATATTTTCTCAAATGTTTATCTCAAAATGCTAATAAAGCTAAATACTTAATATAAGATAATGAGAATCATTCTTTATCCCACTTGTGATTACTGTATGAACAAGATTTTATAGATGCGGTGTAAAGATTGTGTTCAGCAAAGCAACCGAAGCACTGCATTATGGGATCTGTAGTTTGTGTCTTATCAGTGCTTCATATCGCAGGGCCATAAGAAGAGATCTATATAACTAAAAGAAAATATTTTTTGTTCTACTAGCTGCATGTACTGACTGGGTTAAATAGACCAGCTTTGATCCTGCATACTCTTTTGGTATTTACTCTTTTTTTATTTATAATGATGAAATGAACCACATAATTTACTGTGAGTTTTGAACTAAATGCACTACAACTGAGAGGTAGATTACTATTGCAGTTACTGTATATATGGATATATCATATGTTAAATATACCAATGTTACAGGAAGAAACAAATGAGATTGGAGTTTTCTCTCACGTTCCCTCTGATGCAGAAAGGAGATCTTTATACTGAACATCGTTCTCCACAGATCAAACAGATCGTCCTGCCCCTGATACCAAAATGCAGTGGTCACCAGTCCACCACATGACTGTCCCCTCTTGGAAATTCAGGCTATTTGTAGATCTTTTTGCCATGTGGTGATGGTCCTGGATTCAGAGTATGTCTCCTCTGGTGGTCTTTAAGGTTTGATGCTCGTGAAAAACTCTTCCCACACTCTACACACTGGTAGGGCTTCTCTCCAGTATGTCTCCTCTGGTGGACTTTAAGGTTTGATGCTAGTGAAAACCTCTTCCCACAGTCTACACACTGGTAGGGCTTCTCTCCAGTATGTGTCCTCTGGTGAACTTGAAGGTGTGATGGGTTTGAAAAACTCTTCCCACACTCTACACAGTGGTAGGGCTTCTCTCCAGTATGTGTCCTCTGGTGTTCTTTAAAGGTTGCTGCATGTGTAAAACTTTTCCCACACTCTACACACTGGTAGGGCTTCTCTCCAGTATGTGTCCTCTGGTGGACTTGAAGGTGTGATGGTTGTGAAAAACTCTTCCCACACTCTAAACACTGGTAGGGCTTCTCTCCAGTATGTGTCCTCTGGTGGGACTGAAAGTTTGCTGCATGTGAAAATCTCTTCCCACAGTGTCCACACTGGTAGGACTTCTCTCCAGTATGTATCCTCTGGTGGACTTTAAGGGATGACGCTAGTGAAAACCTCTTCCCACAGTCTACACACTGGTAGGGCTTCTCTCCAGTATGTGTCCTCTGGTGGACTTTAAGGGATGATGCTAGTGAAAACCTCTTCCCACACTCTAAACAATGGTATGGCTTCTCTCCAGTATGTGTCCTCTGGTGGGACTGAAGGTTTGCTGCATGTGAAAATCTCTTCCCACAGTGTCCACACTGGTAGGACTTCTCTCCAGTATGTATGCTCTGGTGGACTTTAAGGGATGATGCTCGTGAAAACCTCTTCCCACAGTGTCCACACTGGTAGGGCTTCTCTCCGGTATGAAGGTTCTGGTGGACTTTAAGGTGTGCTGTTTGTGAAAAACTCTTCCCACACTCTACACACTGGTAGGGCTTCTCTCTAGTATGTATCTTCTGGTGGACTTTAAGGTGTGCTGTTTGTGAAAACTCTTCCCACACTCTACACACTGGTAGGGCTTCTCTCCAGTATGTATCTTCTGGTGGACTTGAAGGCTATATGTTTTTGAAAATCTCTTCCCACACTCTACACACTGGTAGGGCTTCTCTCCAGTATGTGTCCTCTGGTGGACTTTAAGGTTTGATGGTCGTGAAAAACTCTTCCCACACTCTACACACTGGTAGGGCTTCTCTCCAGTATGTGTCCTCTGGTGGACTTTAAGGGATTCTGCATGTGAAAATCTCTTCCCACAGTCTACACACTGGTAGGGCTTCTCTCCGGTATGGATCATGCGGTGTCTGTTAAGGGTTGATGATCGTGAAAAACTAGTCCCACAGTCTACACACTGGTAGGGCTTCTCTCCAGTGTGTATCATCTGGTGGGACTGAAGGGTTGATGCTTGTGAAAATCTCTTCCCACACTCTACACACTGGTAGGACTTCTCTCCAGTATGTATCCTCTGGTGGTCTTTAAGGTGTGATGTTTGTGAGAATCTCTTCCCACACTCTACACACTGGTGGGGCTTCTTTCCAGCACGTAGCGTCTGATGTGACTGAAGGGTTTCTACTTGTGTAAAGCTCTTGAATTGGAACGTGTCTTCAGATGTGTTTTTGTGTCTTCTGATGATTTTACTTCCATCTGTAGTTAAAATAAACCCATTAAAATATAATTCACATTCAAGCATATAGCATATAACCATATAGACTAAAAGTAACTAATTATGTCTTTATTACAACATGTCACAACTACTTATTTATGATATTGTATTCATTTTATTTATTTCAATTATTTTGGGGCAGTGGTGGCCTAGCGGTTAAGGAAGTGGCCCCGTAATCAGAAGGTTGCAGGTCCCCACACACTGCTCACCGGGCGCCTGTTATGGTGCCCACTGCTCACCAAGGGTGATGGTTAAATACAGAGGACACAATTTGTTGTGTCCCCATGTGCTGTGTATCTTAATGACAAACACTTCACTTTCACATTACATTTACAGCATTCATTTAGCACTTCACTTCTATATGAAATTAATCATTTGCATGAATATACAATTCAATGTTAAAGAGAAAATATAATTATTCATAATAAGATGTGATTATTTTTGGGTTAATATAACACCCAAATATGGTAGCTCGTGTGACCGGGACACACTAGTGAAATACCGTATCATTTACATTTACAGCATTTACCAGACGCCCTTATCCACAGCGACTTACAATCAGTAGTTTCAGGGACAGTCCCACCCTGGAGACACTCAGGGTTAAGTGTCCTGCTCAGGGACACAATGGCAGTAAGTGGGGTTTGAACCTGGGTCTTCTGGTTCATAGGCGAGTGTGTTACCTCATATTGCTGCTACCACCCATGTTCATGATGCTGATTTTACTTCACTCACCAGAAGAGATGGAGACGTTCTTCTCGTCACTTCCTGTTGGTTCCAGAGTTTTATCGTGTTCCAGTCGTGTAAGAACAACTGATAACATCTTCAGTGGAACGTGTGTGTTGTTCTGGACCACAGTCCTGGTCTCAGTGGACGACAGAGACAGACTGGGATCCATCCTGGGAACCTGGGACAAAGTGGGAGACGTTTCACTCACCAACAGCAACAATTAGGGTGGTTGGAAGTTGGACATAATTTACTCCGACTTTTCGTATTTAAATACGATTGTGGGTCAGAGTTCGAAAAGACTCAACAAATATAGACACAGTGTGAGCACTAAAGGTGAAAGGCAGCAGAAACCATTCTGAATTGTTATTTAGCAGACCATTTTTATCCATTTTTAAACTATTTGACGCATATCAACACTGAAAGACACCAGATGTGAAGGAAAATATATTAATGTGGCTTAGTGTTTTCACACTCTGATTCTACTGTTAACAATTATATTGTGTTGCACTCGTCAAAAAGAATAAAGCGGCGTCTGGTGAAGAAAAGCGCGTTAAATCGCTCAGAAAAACGCAACAAGTAAACCGGACGTTCGTGTTTGCTGACCTAAAATCATAGAAATTGAGCCCGAAGCCGAGCCGACGTAGCGCGAATAAAAACGAGTGTTTTAATCACCTCGATGTCGCCCGGTCACCCCAGTAAAAGTCCCAGCGGGGAGCAGGAAGTATCTGAAAGGGCTTTAAACACCAGGAAGAGCAGCGTGAAGAGAAGCGGGAGACGCGGTCGCGGCGGGCTGTTCACTTTCACCAGGACTCGGCTCAGTGGACGGCGATCCGGTTCGCGGTTAGTTCGGCTCTGATTCGGTTCTTCGGAATTGTCCGTGATCCGCGTAGAAACGACCCCACGCAGGACCCTGCAGGAAAACGCCACGGAACAGGAAGTAGAACCCCGTTTCCTGTCCTGGAGAGCAGTGACATGCAACTCGATTTTCCTGAAGTGATTCATTTTCGTTTCCTCCAGCCCTCCATGCTCCAGGGCAACCTCGCTTCATCAGTTTCATCTGTATTAAAACAAGCTATTAAACATTACAGTAAAATATGAAGTTAGATAATAGATTATTAGAGGAGCTGAATTGTTCAGACCTTCATTAGATACCAGCCTGACTGGGGAATGTGGGCAGAACGCCGTCATCTTCCACCCTGCAGCTGTTTTCTCTGTCACATGAACAACAGAGCACACACCCACATCAGTATACCAACACATACCAACACCGTGCAGCTCCGAACAGCAACACAAGGGGACACCATGTTAGACCTTGTTTACACAAAGATCCAGCGTACATACAAGGCCACACCCCTCCCCCACCTCGAACAATCAGACCACATCTCCATACTTCTCCCCCAGCCTACAGTTTCATCATCAAGCAAAGTAACACCAAGAAGAGCAGCATGAAGAGAAACCGGAGACGAAGTCGTGACGGCTGTTTGCCTTCACGTGGGAAAATGGAGGAAAAAGGAAGGGCCGGCCCTAACAAATTTGCCGCCCTGGGCAAGATGCATTAATGAGAGGAAAAAGAGAGGATGCAAACTAGATATAATTAGATATAAGTTTGACGTGTTTGGGCTCCTTTGAATTATGATCCTTTGTTGGACAGACTGAGAGAGATGCTAGCCCGATGGGGTGATTTGCCCATATCTATGATTGGGCGCATACATGTCATTAAAATGCTTGTTCTGCCTAAATTCATAAATCTTTTTCAATCACTTCCACATCTTTTGCCCGATTCTATGTTTCTCTTATGCCTTCTTTTGATAAACTGTTATCGCAATTCATTCGGAAGAATAAAAGGGCCAGACTGCAACTGAGGCTACTGTACTTACCGTACGAAGCCCTACCTGTGTATAGAGTGCGGAATGAGCTTTTCCCATTCGTCACTTCTTAAGGTGCACCAGAGAACCCACACCGGGGAGAAGCCCTACCAGTGTGTCCAGTGCAGGAAGAGGTTTTCACAGGCGTGGAATGAACCCTTGAAATATTGTAAAAACCAGGGGCTCACAGCAATGTACGAAGTCGAGGTGTTGATTTAGATACAAATATTTGTGTTTATTAGATGCTTGTCCTGTTGGGGTTTCGCGTGATGTTCCATGCCTGGAAATATAACGTACATGTAGTGTAGCCCCCTCAAGGAATGACGGAGGCACGAGATAGAGTCAAAAACGGGGTTTATTCTGGTCTTAACAACCCGTGAGAACTGCTCACAAAGAAAACTGTTGGAAAATGTATATAAGATATCATGCAATCATCTTTTAGTATTACTTCTGTATTTGGAATGTTAACCTCTGGAAAACATCAGCTATATTAAACATTAGCCAACATCTGTATTTGTAATGTTAACATCTAAAAGACATCAGCATTAATCATTAGCTGCTTGGAAGAGAAACCGAGGAACAAGAGAAGTGTTGCAACACAAAGTCACCGGGGCGAGGTGACCGAGACCTGGCGGGATCTGGGAAAACAGCGAACGGAGAACTTGCAGATGGAAAAAGAAGGAGACCACCAATCATGAGATAAACAACAGTGAAGTTCTACGAATTTCTATGTTCGGGACAAAGCCATCTGACGTCTGAATGTATCACCCTGTATTGAATAAAAAGAGGAGGCACGTCAGAAACCACAGAGCTGTTGGAGGCAACCTGTGGGTGCGTTTCTGATTGCTCTCCTTGCAAGTAAACGAACTCGACCTGCTTCGTGTCTTCCTTCTCCAGTTATTTAATAAGTGTTAGAACAAGGTTTAACTCTGACAAAAACAAAAGAAAACTTTGCTTTAAAACAAGTTCTTGCACCTTTTGTGATACATTTGAAACAACGCATTGATCACAAATAAAATATTATGGTCAACACCCCTCGTGAGCTGACATCCATGAGAGGCTAAATATTATGTTATGGCTGTGGTTTCTTCTCAACATTGCTTTGCTTATTTCATCTGTTTTTTTTCTCTTTCTCTTCAGTGGCGCCAATCTGCAGCAACGCTGTGCATATATAAAAAGTAGAGCTGTGCGATTCATGACTCAACCGGGTTAATCACCCGGATCCTTTAAATGACTCATGAGTCACAAATCAGAGGTCTCCATTGAACCGAATCCTTCGAGTCCTAACTACACCATGTCTAAATTGTAAACTCCATCACAGAAATACTTCTTATAATCATTAAAACATCAATTACTACCATAAAAGTGACATAACTTCCAGTTTCTTTGCACGACCACACTTAAAAATGAGGTCTATCCTACAAACTTACAAACGTCCCGCAAAGTTGAATCCTCCTAGTGGACTCCTTGTGGGTTAGCGCTCCTGGCGGTTAACGTCCTCTACAACTGGACTGGGATCAGAGAGCGGGTTAGCGCCAATACTGACTCAAGTGACTCACACACCCGGATCAGTTTAGTGAGTGACTCAGAGGGAGCCGAATCCTAAAAAGGATCCGAGTATTACAGCTCTAATAAAAAGGGGTCGGGCGGAAACTTAACCCATAGTAATTGTTCCGTCTGTGTAATTGACAGTTCAAAAAACATTTAATGCAAATGACTGTTGCATGTAGCATTTACCTCTTCAGAGTTGTGTGCAAAATCAAACACATCGAGCGGTTTTTATGTTTCTCTTTTTCTGTAATGGGTCTAATGAGGGTCACAGTTTCGGTTGTAAAAAGTTTTTAAAATTTCCGCCGTTGCTGTGAAAATAAGTAGATAAGTAAGAACTGGGTTCGTCCAGTAATCTGACAGTATATCTAAGGGGTGCGATCAGTAGCCAATCACAGATAGGGAAGGGGGCGGGCCTTTGGTCTTGGCCAAGCATACAGAGATCCTGCAGTCGCTCCAGCTGCGAATGTGCTTCATGTTTCCTATACTGTTAACATCATGTCCAGCACGTATATAAAGCTGGGGAAGACGCCGAAGATGTCGAATAATAGGTGCTGGGCTTGGATAGAGGAGGTGGGTCGTGACGAAAAACGTTTTGGAAGCTGGTCGTTGCCAACGGCTCAAGTAACCGGGATTAGACTTCTGCACTCTGTCCGGCACGAATCATAAAGCAGCAGTTCGAGCAATGCAACACACCTCACGTTCGCAGTGGTGGATGAACTACTACGCTGACGAAACACAGTTGTATTTATCTGCAATGCCAGCTGAACAGAATAGAGAATTGTCTGAAGGACATTAGACAGTGGATGCTCACCAACTTTCTTCTGTTAAGCCCTGATAAGACAGAAGCTCTTGTAATCGGGCCTCAAGCAGCCAGACGTAAGCTGGCTGACTACATCATAACCCTGGATAGCCTTTCTATTTCACCAAGTACTGAAGTAAAGGATCTAGGTTTCCTCATCGATGCAGGTCTCTCATTCCATTCGCATGTAGATAATGTCACTAGGATAGCATTCTTTCATCTTAGAAATATTGCGAAAATAAGAAATATAATTTCAATGCATGATGCAGAAAAGTTGGTCCATGCATTTATTACATCAAGGTTAGATTACTGCAACGCATTATTGTCTGGATGCTCTAGTAGGTGCATGAGTAAACTCCAGCTAGTACAGAATGCTGCAGCCAGAGTTCTAACTAGAACTAGGAAATTTGACCACATCATCCCAGACCACAGTATTGCAAATGTTGCAAGTAAACAATAAACCAATATGCAAATATTAGTTCAAATATAACATAACCAAATATTACACTTTTACGTCTTTAACAAAAAATATGTGTAACTGGTAGGGTGAAGGTGTGCAAATGAGTTACAGACAATGTTTAAAGAAAAGAGAAAAAGAGCCATAAAAAAAGAGCAGTGAGGTAAAAAGCACAGAGTGATTTTGTGCAAAGTGATTTTGTGCAAAAGAGTCCGGAGTGATTGGAGGTGAAAGTGAAAGTGCTGGAGTTCTATGTACTGTTGATGTTGAGAGCTCGGACAGCCTGCGGGAAGAAGCTCCTCCTCATTCTCTCTGTGTTGGACTTCAGGGAGCGAAAGCGCTTCCCTGATCGCAGCAAAGAGAAGAGTCCATTGTTGGGGTGGGTGAGGTCCTTCACTATCTTCCTGGCCCTGGTGCAGCACCGTTTGCTGTAGATAGATTGAAGGTCAGGGAGCTCGGTACGGATGATTCGTTCGGCTGATCGAACCACCCTCTGTAGTGCTCGCCTGTCCTTCATGGTGCTGTTCCCGAACCAGGTTGAGATGTTTCCCGTCAGGATGCTCTCTATGGTGCAGGAGTAGAAGTTCCTGAGCACCTTGGAGGGCAGTCTGAAGTCTCTCAGGCATCTGAGGTGGTAGAGACGCTGCCGGGCCCTTTTCACCACAGTATTGATGTGACAGGACCATGACAGGTCCTGCGTGATGTTAACACCGAGGTAACGGAAGCTGTCCACTCTCTCCACTGGGCTCCTGTTGATGACAGGGGTCTGGTAGGTCCTCTACTGCTTTGTACTGAAGTCCACTATTAACTCCTTTGTCTTGCTGACGTTCAGGTGGAGATTGTTCCTCTGGCACCAGTTCACCAGATTTCCAACCTCCTCCAGGTAGGCCGTCTCATCGTTGTCAGAGATCAGGCCCACCACGACAGTGTCGTCAGCAAACTTGATGATGGTGGTGGAGTTAGTAGTGGCTGTACAGTCGTATATGTACAGAGTAGAGCAGGGAGCTCAAAACACAGCCCTGGCGGGCTGAGGGTGATGGAGGCTGAGAGACATGTCCACCCATCCTTACAGCCTGTGGTCTCCCGGTTAGGAAGTTGGAGATCCACTGACAGAGAGATGAGCTGAGTCCCAGGTGCTCCAGCTTGGTGGTGAGTGTGGAAGGGATTAAATGCTGAACTGTAGTCAATGAAAAGCATTTTAACATAATTTCCCTTCCGAGTGTCCAGGTGGGTGAGTGCTGTGTGGAGGAGATGTGGTATGGCGTCATCCGTGGACTGGTTGGGACGATACGCAAACTGTAGTGGCTCGCCCTGCAATACCTGAATGAACTTTTAGTTCTTTACAACCCGCCACGCCCCCTTCGATCAATGGGTGCGGGGTCACTACTGGTACTCAAAGTACAGAAGGGCACAGCTGGGAGCAGATCCTTCTCCTATAGAGCTCCGCAGTTGTGGAACAGCTTGCCGGTCAGTGTCCGGGACTCAGACTCAGTCTCAGTGTTTAAATCCAAACTGAAAAATGTGTTTTCTCTGTTAAAGTCCCAGACACAGTGTCAATTCTTAAGTCCACTTTATCACACAGTCCCCCTGTTAGACACAGACAGAGTTAAATTCACCCTAGTTAGGCTGTCCTAGTTAGGTGTTCGAGTTATTCATCGTTCCAACACTTATTAACTTATAAAGAGAAGAAAGACACGAAGCATTTGTGTTCTTTTTACTTGCAAGGAGAGCGATCAGAGACTCCAACAACTCTGCGGTCTCAGTCGCATCTCCTCCTTTTATTTAGCAACAGTGAAGAAGGAAATAAGCCTACGTGCAGACATAAATTATTAGCTTATATGGTATGATATCCTGCTTCACTGTTGCCGAGGTCATGGTAGCTGGTTTCCTGCTTTTCATCGTCTGCAGGCCTCCCCTTATCCGTTCGTTATCACTCCAGGTCGCGGTCACTCGGCCCTGCAAACTTGCAAAACATCCTTTGTCCCACGGTTTCTCATCCAAGTGACCAATGATTAATACAGTTGCTGTCTTCCACTTCCACTTGCCACTGTAGCACCATATACCACCATAACCACATATTTCAGTATCGGTCGTACGATGCCACCATCTGCCGCTGCTTTTGTTTGTTTTCTCCGAGACACGGAATCAAGCACCCAGACTACCGGCAGACCCCAGTGAAGAGACCAGCAAATAAATCCTGGTTCCTGACAACTGCTAAACGAGGACTCAGCATGAAACAAACCAGAGGGTCACCACAGCCACCACCACCATTCCAACTACAGCTTCAGGGATCTTCAAATTGACCAGTAGCATCATAATGGACACATATTGTACACCATGACACTGGACAACATTTGGACTTCTCCACCTCTACAACTATAGGCCTTCATCACCAGCCCTGCACTGACACCATTTGCAGGCTCACTCTACCCTGGAAGGGGGTCCCTCTCTGTATCACTCCTTCCTAACGTTTCTTCTGACCTTTTTTTCTCTCTCCTAGAGTTTTTTGTGTGCAGAAGGGTCAAGTGTGGGGGGTGTCAACTGTAGGGCCTGTCAAAGCCCATTGAGACATACTGTATGTGATTATGGGCTATATAAGAAATATATGTTGTTGTACACATGAGTAGAAGTAGAGTTACACAGGGTAAAAGTTAACTCTAGTAAACATAAAAGTCCTCCATTTAAATTTCTACTTGAGTAAAAGTACAAAAGTATTTGCCTTCAAATGTACTTTAGTATCAAAAGTAAAAATACAGTGATTTATTGTGGCTCTAATGTCTAATTTAAATTCGGTGGACAAATCAGTTCATTTTAGATACATTTTTGACATAAAATAAATTTTCTCCCATATTTTGTCCCTTTTTTTAAACAATTTTTAACCAGCCTGCCACAAAATACACATTTATCTCCCACTAGGAATAGGTCACAGCCACTTTTCACACAATAGAATTTGAAATACTCCTGGATGCTTTTACCATGTTTACTACAGATCTACAGAAGTTGTCTCTTGGATTCAATGAAAGTATATTTCCTCAAATGTTTATCTCAAAATGCTAATAAAGCTAAATACTTAATATAAGATAATGAGAATCATTCTTTATCCCCCTTGTGATTACTGTATGAACAAGATTTTATGGCTTCAAATATTTTACCTTTCTTAAGGACAGGAGCAAAACCATCAGATGATGTGAAGCACTAATAACACAAACTACAGATCCCATCATGCAGTGCTTCAGTTGCCTCGCTGAACACAATCTCATAATGTAGTGTGCACTTTGCTGACAAACTGAGCGCACTACGCACCGACTTCGCACAGCGTTCAAGCTGCTTCACAACCCATTTGCCGTCAATGTGAAAACTATACAGATTCAGATGTAGCTGATTGAGCTGCGGTGTAAAGATTGTGTTCAGCAAAGCAACCGAAGCACTGCATTATGGGATCTGTAGTTTGTGTCTTATCAGTGCTTCATATCGCAGGGCTATAAGAAGAGATCTATATAACTAAAAGAAAATTTATTTTTGTTCTACTAGCTGCATGTACTGACTGGGTTAAATAGACCAGCTTTGATCCTGCATTCTCTTTTGGTATTTACTCTTTTTTTATTTATAATGATGAAATAAACCACATAATTTACTGTGAGTTTTGAACTAAATGCACTACAACTGAGAGGTAGATTACTATTGCAGTTACTGTATATATGGATATATCATATGTTAAATATACCAATGTTACAGGAAAGAAACAAATGAGGATGGAGTTTTCTCTCACGTTCCCTCTGATGCAGAAAGGAGATCTTTATACTGAACATCGTTCTCCACAGATCAAACAGATCGTCCTGCCCCTGATACCAAAATGCAGTGGTCACCAGTCCACCACATGACTGTCCCCTCTTGGAAATTCAGGCTATTTGTAGATCTTTTTGCCACCTGGTGATGGTCCTGGATTCAGAGTATGTGTCCTCTGGTGGACTTTAAGGTTTGATGCTTGTGAAAAATTATTCCCACACTCTACACACTGGTATGGCTTCTCTCCAGTATGTCTCCTCTGGTGGACTTTAAGGTTTGATGCTCGTGAAAAACTCTTCCCACACTCTACACACTGGTAGGGCTTCTCTCCAGTATGTTTCCTCTGGTGGACTTTAAGGGATGATGCTTGTGAAAACCTCTTCCCACAGTCTACACACTGGTAGGGCTTCTCTCCAGTATGTGTCCTCTGGTGAACTTGAAGGTGTGATGGGTTTGAAAAACTCTTCCCACACTCTACACAGTGGTAGGGCTTCTCTCCAGTATGTGTCCTCTGGTGTTCTTTAAAGGTTGCTGCATGTGTAAAACTTTTCCCACACTCTACACACTGGTAGGGCTTCTCTCCGGTATGTGTCCTCTGGTGGACTTGAAGGTGTGATGGTTGTGAAAAACTCTTCCCACACTCTAAACACTGGTAGGGCTTCTCTCCAGTATGTGTCCTCTGGTGGGACTGAAGGTTTGCTGCATGTGAAAATCTCTTCCCACAGTGTCCACACTGGTAGGACTTCTCTCCAGTATGTATCCTCTGGTGGACTTTAAGGGATGATGCTAGTGAAAACCTCTTCCCACAGTCTACACACTGGTAGGGCTTCTCTCCAGTATGTGTCCTCTGGTGGACTTTAAGGGATGATGCTAGTGAAAACCTCTTCCCACAGTCTACACACTGGTATGGCTTCTCTCCAGTATGTGTCCTCTGGTGGGACTGAAGGTTTGCTGCATGTGAAAATCTCTTCCCACAGTGTCCACACTGGTAGGACTTCTCTCCAGTATGTATGCTCTGGTGGACTTTAAGAGATGATGCTCGTGAAAACCTCTTCCCACAGTGTCCACACTGGTAGGGCTTCTCTCCGGTATGAAGGTTCTGGTGGACTTTAAGGTGTGCTGTTTGTGAAAAACTCTTCCCACACTCTACACACTGGTAGGGCTTCTCTCCAGTATGTATCTTCTGGTGGACTTGAAGGCTATATGTTTTTGAAAATCTCTTCCCACACTCTACACACTGGTAGGGCTTCTCTCCAGTATGTATCTTCTGGTGGACTTGAAGGCTATATGTTTTTGAAAATCTCTTCCCACACTCTACACACTGGTAGGGCTTCTCTCCAGTATGTGTCCTCTGGTGGACTTTAAGGTTTGATGGACGTGAAAAACTCTTCCCACACTCTACACACTGGTAGGGCTTCTCTCCAGTATGTGTCCTCTGGTGGACTTTAAGGGATTCTGCATGTGAAAATCTCTTCCCACAGTGTCCACACTGGTAGGGCTTCTCTCCGGTATGGATCATGCGGTGTCTGTTAAGGGTTGATGATCGTGAAAAACTAGTCCCACAGTCTACACACTGGTAGGGCTTCTCTCCGGTATGGATCATGCGGTGTCTGTTAAGGTTTGATGCTTGTGAAAATCTCTTCCCACACTCTACACACTGGTAGGGCTTCTCTCCAGTATGTATCCTCTGGTGGTCTTTAATGTGTGATGTTTGTGAGAATCTCTTCCCACACTCTACACACTGGTAGGGCTTCTTTCCAGCACGTAGCGTCTGATGTGACTGAAGGGTTTCTACTTGTGTAAAGCTCTTGAATTGGAACGTGTCTTCAGATGTGTTTTTGTGTCTTCTGATGATTTTACTTCCATCTGTAGTTAAAATAAACCAATTAAAATATAATTCACATTCAAGCATTAGCCATACAGACTAAAAGTAACTAATTATGTCTTTATTACAACATGTCACAACTACTTATTTATGATATTGTTTTCATTTTATTTATTTTAATTATTTTGGGGCAGTGGTGGCCTAGCGGTTAAGGAAGCGGCCCCGTAATCAGAAGGTTGCAGGTCCCCACACACTGCTGACCGGGCGCCTGTCATGGTGCCCACTGCTCACCAAGGGTGATGGTTAAATACAGAGGACACATTTTGTTGTGTTTCCGTGTGCTGTGTATCTTAATGACAAACACTTCACTTTCACATTACATTTACAGCATTCATTTAGCACTTCACTTCTATATGAAATTAATAATTTGCATGAATATAGAATTCAATGTTAAAGAGAAAATATAATTATTCATAATAAGATGTGATTATTTTTGGGTTATTATAACACCCAAATATGGTAGCTAGTGTGACCGGGACACACTAGTGAAATACCGTATCATTTACAGCACTTACCAGACGCCCTTATCCAGAGCGATTTACAATCAGTAGTTACAGGGACAGTCCCACCCTGGAGACACTCAGGGTTAAGTGTCCTGCTCAGGGACACAATGGCAGTAAGTGGGGTTTGAACCTGGGTCTTCTGGTTCATAGGCGAGTGTGTTACCCCATATTGCTACTACCACCCATGTTCATGATGCTGATTTTACTTCACTCACCAGAAGAGATGGAGACGTTCTTCTCGTCACTTCCTGTTGGTTCCAGAGTTTTATCGTGTTCCAGTCGTGTAAGAACAACTGATAACATCTTCAGTGGAACGTGTGTGTTGTTCTGGACCACAGTCCTGGTGTCAGTGGACGACAGAGACAGACTGGGATCCATCCTGGGAACCTGGGACAAAGTGGGAGACGTTTCACTCACCAACAGCAACAATTAGGATGGTTGGAAGTTGGACATAATTTACTCCAACTTTTCATATTTAAATACGATTGTGGGTCAGAGTTCAAAAAGGCTCAACAAATATAGACACAGTGTGAGCACTAAAGGTGAAAGGCAGCAGAAACCATTCTGAGTTATTTAGCAGATCATTTTTATCCATTTTTAAACTATTTGACGCATATCAACACTGAAAGACACCAGATGTGAAGGAAAGTGAAAGAAAATATATTAATGTGGCTTAGTGTTTTCACACTCGGATTCTACTGTTAAAAATTATATTGTGTTGCACTCGTCAAAATGAATAAAGCGGCGTCTGGTGAAGAAAAGCGCGTTAAATCGCTCAGAAAAACGCAACAAGTAAACCGGACGTTCGTGTTTGCTGACCGCTCATTTATCATAGAAATTGAGCCCGAAGCGACACGACGTAGCGCGAATAAATACGAGTGTTTTAATCACCTCGAAAAGCCGGAGAGGGAAAGGTGTCGCCCGGTCACCCCAGTAAAAGTCCCAGCGGGGAGCAGGAAGTATCTGAAAGGGCTTTAAACACCAGGAAGAGCAGCGTGAAGAGAAGCGGGAGACGCGGTCGCGGCGGGCTGTTCACTTTCACCAGGACTCGGCTCAGTGGACGGCGATCCGGTTCGCGGTTAGTTCGGCTCTGATTCGGTTCTTCGGAATTGTCCGTGATCCGCGTAGAAACGACCCCACGCAGGACCCTGCAGGAAAACGCCACAGAACAGGAAGTAGAACCCCGTTTCCTGTCCTGGAGAGCAGTGACATGCAACTCGATTTTCCTGAAGTGATTCATTTTCGTTTCCTCCAGCCCTCCATGCTCCAGGGCAACCTTGCTTCATCAGTTTCATCTGTATTAAAACAAGCTATTAAACATTACAGTAAATATGAAGTTAGATAATAGATTATTAGAGGATCTGAATTGTTCAGACCTTCATTAGATACCAGCCTGACTGGGGAATGTGGGAAGAACGCCGTCATCTTCCACCCTGCAGCTGTTTTCTCCGTCACATGAACAACAGAGCACACACCCACATCAGTATACCAACACATACCAACACCGTGCAGCGCCGAACAGCAACACGAGGGGACACCATGTTAGACTGTTACGTCCCGTGATCATGTGATGTGTGGTTTGTATGTTCTGTCTTGTTGGTGTTTTTCTTTTTTGTAGGAGGAGCCTGTAATTTACGGAACTCCTCCCAGACCTGACGCTGATTGCGCCGCTCCCATCAGAGTGATGCCGTTAAAGACGGCGTGCTGCGACGTGGAGAAAGGACAGAAAAGAAGGACAGGAAAGGAAGGAGAGAGGGAGACTGAGAGAGGGAAAATACACAGGACAGATGCCCTGTTCACATTTCGTCTACCCGGTGCTTTTCGTTGCCTGACTGTGTGTCAAGGCGTGACTTGTATTGTTTTGTTTTATTAAAAATCACTTAGTTCCAATGGTTGTGACGTTTCCCTCCCTCTTTCTAATTGTTCACGTTCCTGACCTAGACCAGGACGTAACAAATGGGGGCTCGTCCGGGATCACTGTCACTGATCACATGTCTCAGTGATATATGCTGCGGGGTAAGTTCGCTGCGCTCTCCGTTCTCGCCTAAACTCGGAAACTCCGGTTAGAAACTCCGACCCAGCAGGACGCTTGTCCTGCTGGGTCGTGCCGAGCGCCGATCCTTCCTTCGGGCGCTGTTTCTTGTTTTCTTTGTTATTTTGCCTTTCTTATTTTTGGGGAAAACTCTGGGGAGAAGTACGCGTCGGGCATCTCTGGTGGGAGAAGCCGCGAGTTCCGCGTTTAAAGTGGCCTAAAACCGGCACTTCCTCGAAGACTAGTGAGGCTGTAGGCAGTGTTGTGTAGGCAGGTTTAGGGGCTGGACTTCCAGGGTTACGCGAGGTCACCGCTGGTCGTGGTTGTTACCCAGCATGCAGTTCGTTTAATTTTTTTTTGTATTGTCATGGCGCGTAGTTAGTTTTGTTTTATCAGCACCATTTCAGTAATCGGGTAGATGTTACGACGTTGAATTGTCTAACATGGCCTAAGAATTCGTGGGGTTTTCCGAGAGTCCGTCAGAGGAACTTTTGGACAGTTTCACCAAGGACCAGTTAGTGGCAGTAGCGGAATTTTACCAAATTCCCATAACTGGTGCAGATAAACGGTTGAAAGATACTGTTTTAAAAGCTGTAAAAATCGGCCTGGTAGAGCAGGGTGTCATTGGTTCCATTTCTAAGCTCAGTAGCCCGCCTTCGGTGGAGGAATCATTACATTCTGCAGGCGGTGTAGAGGCCGAGATGCGGCTGAACGGGAAGTTCGGGCACTTCGTGAACGAGAACATCAGCTCCAGATGCAGAAGTTAGAACATGAGCTAAAGCTTAAAATGTGGGAAGGGGAAGAACGGGAACGCGAGCGTCAACACAAACTAGAATTAAACGTGTGGAGCTCGAGTTGGCTTCTAAATATGCCCATTCGTCACCCTCGTCTAATCCCTCACCGCCTGCTTTCGATGTCGGTCGGCACATTTGAATGGTACCTCCGTTTTCTGAAAAGGAAGTGGAGAAATATTTTAACCATTTCGAGTGCGTGGCGACCATGTTGAAGTGGCCTGAGGACGTATGGACTCTGTTGTTACAGTGTGTGCTTGTGGGAAAAGCTCAGGAGGTTTACTCTTCTCTCACTGTGCAGCAAAGTTGTGATTATGCCCTGGTAAAAACTGCCATCATGAATGCGTATGAACTCGTGCCTGAGGCGTACAGGCAAAAGTTCAGGAAATTTAGAAAAACTGATCAGCTTACGTTTGTTGAATTCGCCAGAGAAAAAGAAACTTTATTTGACCGGTGGTGTGTGTCAAGTAAAGTAACTACATGGGATCAGCTGCAGGAGTTAATGTTACTTGAGGAATTTAAGAATTGTATTCCTGAAGCTGTGGCGACCCATTTAAATGACCAGAAGGTTTCCACGTTAGCACAGGCTGCTGTGTGTGCGGACGAGTACTCTTTAACACACAAAATTGTTTTCACAGTCGCGGAAAAAGGACAATGGAGAAGGTGTGCGGGGCGGCAGAATTTATTCTAGATCTCCACCCAGTTCACCACGGGGGTCTCGGGCGTGTTTTTACTGCCATGAGACTGGCCATCTCATCGCGGATTGTCCAACTTTCAAGAAGAAAAACACGCAAAGAGGACCTGCACCAAAAGGGGTTGGTTTTATTCGTGCTGTGAATGCACCTTCTCACTCAGATCCGTCTTTTGAACCGTTCGTGTTACGAGGTACCGTCTCTCGCCGGAGGGCGGAGATGAGGTCCCGGTCCGTATTTTAAGTGATACTGGAGCAGCCCAGTCTTTCATTTTAGAGGGTCTTTTACCGTTCTCTGGGGATTCATTCTGTGGGTCTAATATTTTAGTACAGGGGGTCGAGTTGGGCATCGTGACGGCGCCCCTACACTTAGTAAAAATGCGGTGTGATTTGTATACCGGCCTGTGTAAAGTGGCGGTTCGTCCTGAGCTGCCTGTTAAAGGAGTTGATTTTATCCTTGGGAATGATTTAGCGGGTGGGAAAGTACTTCCTTTTCCGGAAGTGATAGACACTCCCACCGAGTCACCCAGTCCGGTCGAGGTGGACGCTGAGTTTACGACGGTTTTCCCCGCTTGCGCAGTAACGCGAGCTCAGTCGCGTATAATGAGTGATATCGATTTAGCCGGCACTTTTATTTCTGCGCCGGGTTTAGTGTTTTTGTCCACAGCGCAGCCGCCTCAGAGCCCAGCAGCAGGGTCACTGCCCACAGCAGGTGGTGGAGAAGGTGCGCTGTCACTGTCAGTAAGTAAAGCACAACTTTCCTGGGCACAACAGAAAGATTCGACTCTGGTTAAGTGTCGTTCTGTGGTTGTTCGTAAGGAGGATTTAATGAGGAAGTCGGTGGCATACTTCTTCTGGCCAGGTTTAAAAGCAGATGTAGCGAAGCTCTGTCGTTCATGCCATGTCTGTCAGTTGGCTGGGAAGCCGAACCAGACAATACCACCTGCACCACTGTACCCCATACCAGTTTTAACGGAACCTTTTGAGAAAATAAATTTGGATTGTGTTGGTCCACTCCCTCATACTAAACCGGGAAACAAATACTTGCTTACACTGATGTGTAGTGCCACCCGTTTTCCTGAAGCAGTCCCCTTACGCTCATTAAAAACTAAGGCCGTGGTGAAACCACTGACCCAGTTCTTTTCACTATTCGGGCTTCCAAAGGTGGTGCAGACAGACCAAGGGTCCAATTTCCTGTCACGTCTTTTTAAGCAGGTGTTGTCCCACCTTGGAATTACGCATGCTGTTTCTAGTGCCTATCACCCTCAGTCACAGGGGGCGCTAGAGATGTTTCACCAAACCTTGAAAACCATGCTTCGTGCTTATTGCTTGGACACAGCTAAAGAATGGGATGAGGGACTCTCTTTGCTTTTATTTGCTGTTTGTGAGACGGTCCAAGAGTCCCTGGGATTTAGTCCTGCAGACTTAGTGTTTGGTCACACTTTGCTTGGTCCTCTTAGACTTTTACGGGAGACGTGGGTGTCGGAGCAGCCTGCTCCCAGCACTAATGTTTTAGATGACATCAGTGCGTTTCGGGAACGCCTTCATAAGGCTTGTTCAGCTGCGTTAGCTTCAGTGTCTTCAACCCAGAGGGACATGAAGACTCATTACGATAAGAGAACAGTCTCCAGATCTTTTGAGCCTGGTGACCAGGTTTTAGTTGTACTGCCTATTGTGGGATCTGCTTTGCAGGCCAAGTTTGTGGGTCCATATGTGGTGGACTCAAAGTTAAGTGAGACTGATTACATCATCCATACACCAAACAGGAAACGGAAAACTCGAGTATGCCATATCAACATGCTCAAAAGCTACGTTGATCGAGAGAACGTGGTGGTACAAAACAAGGCTGAGAAACAGGGAAAACCTGTTATCTCTGCAGCATTAGTTTCTGTACCTGTTACTTATTCTCCAGCTGAGGATGGACTATATTTGCAGAATAGTGAAATTCTGCAGGATTTGGAAGCTTATTTGTCTCATTTACCTGTAGCAGAGTGCAGACAAGTTACAAGACTAATTCAGTCACATGCTGCTTTGTTCTCTGACGTCCCTGTGGGTACGTCCGTCATACAACATGATGTTGACGTTGGTGGTCATTCTCCCATCAGGCAGCACCCATATCGGCTGAATCCAACGAAGCGAGCGGTGATGCAGTCTGAAGTGAACTACTTGTTGGAGAACGAGCTGGCTGTGCAGAGTTGCAGTGCATGGAGTAGTCCATGCCTACTGGTTCCTAAGCCGGACGGAACATTTCGATTCTGTACTGACTACAGAAAGGTTAATGCGGTTCCTAAACCGGATTCGTTTCCATTACCTCGGATGGAAGACTGTGTTGAAAAGGTTGGTGCTGCCCAAGTTGTCACCAAATTAGACCTGTTGCGGGGTTATTGGCAGGTACCATTGACTCCTCGTGCTGCTGAGATCTCCGCCTTCGTTACACCTGACTATTTTCTGCAGTACTCAGTGATGCCATTTGGTTTACGCAATGCGCCTGCTACCTTCCAGCGCTTAATCTGTAAGGTGCTGGCTGGAGTCCCTTGCTGTGAAGCCTATCTAGATGATATTATCATCTACTCAGCCACCTGGACCCAGCACCTTGAGACTCTAGAGTCTGTTTTTAAGCGCCTTCAACAAGCGTCGCTAACCCTCAACCTCGCCAAATGTGAATTTGGGAAAGCGACTGTGACCTACCTAGGAAAAGAAGTAGGTCAGGGTCAAGTTCGGCCTGTGGAGGCCAAAGTTCAGGCGGTCATGAATTTTCCTGTCCCTACTTCGAAACGAGAATTGCGGCGGTTTTTAGGGATGGCTGGATTTTATCGGGGGTTTTGTAAGAACTTCTCAGACGTGGTCTGCCCGTTAATCGAGCTGCTTCGAGGCAGCTCTTCCTTTGTTTGGTCTGAGGACTGTCAAAGTGCGTTTAAGGCTGTGAAGTCTCTTCTTTGCAGTTCTCCAGTCCTCGCTGCCCCAGATTTCCAGCGCCCCTTTAAGTTAGACGTGGATGCCAGTGCTGTTGGAGCAGGAGCAGTGCTTCTACAGGAGGATGAGTATGGGGTTGATCATCCCATTTCCTTTTTCTATAAAAAGTTCTTAAGGCACCAACTGAACTATAGTACCATAGAGAAAGAAGCTCTAGCACTGATTTTAGCACTACAACATTTCGAGGTGTATGTTGGGTCCACACCACTCCCTGTCCTGGTTTTTACTGATCACAACCCCCTAGTGTTTTTAGCCCGTATGAAGAACTCAAACCAGCGTATTATGCGCTGGTCTTTGGTACTACAGGGTTTTAACCTAGAAATTAAGTACAAGCGGGGAGGGGACAATGTTTTAGCGGACACCATGTCACGGGCCTTTTGAGTGGTATTAAGTGGTATTAATCAACATGGGGATGTTGATTCTTGGTGGTGGGGGTGTTGCGTCCCGTGATCATGTGATGTGTGGTTTGTATGTTCTGTCTTGTTGGTGTTTTTCTTTTTTGGAGGAGGAGCCTGTAATTTACGGAACTCCTCCCAGACCTGACGCTGATTCGCGCTCCCATCGAAGTGATGCCATTAAAGACGGCGACATGGAGGAGACAGAAAAGGAGAGAGGGAAAATACGCAGGACAGATGCCCTGTTACATTTAGTCTACCCGGTGCTTTTCGTGGCCTGACTGTGTGTCAAGGCGTGACTTATTAAAAATCACTTCGTTCCAAAGAAAAATCATATTATAATACAACAGCATCATGTGCATTTCATTTTCAATTCATATATATATATATACACAGACACACTCACACAAAGTAAAAAATAGAACACAACACGAAAGTGAAGTGACTGTAGCACAGTGACATGTGTCCTCTGCATTTAACCATCACCCTTGGTGAGCAGCCATGACAGGCACCCAGGGAGCAGCGTGTGGGGATGGTAGGGGGACAGTTCATCAAGGGGACCTTAGTCCCCTTGCAGAGTTTTGCACCCATGAAGGTGACTGCAGCGTTAACTGTAACGAGTAGTGAAGGTTGCGGGTAAAGCTTATTAAGAGGAAATGTCGAGGGGATTCAGGGACCTTTCACATCTCTGCCACTTTTCTGAAATCTCATTTCTTTCAAAAAAACAAAATTAAGTCAGAGTGACTAGAGCTCTAGTGAAGTGATTGTCACATGTGATACACAGCAGCACAGCGCACACAGTGAAAAAAGGTGGTAGTAGCCTAGTGGGTAACACACTCGCCTATGAACCAGAAGACCCGGGTTCACATCCCACTTACTACCATTGTGTCCCTGAGCAAGACACTTAACCCTAAATTGCTCCAGGGAGACTGTCCCTGTAACTACTGATTGTAAGTCGCTCTGGATAAGGGCGTCTGATAAATGCTGTAAATGTAAATTTGTCCTCTGCATTTATCCCATCACCCTGAGTGAGCAGTGGGCAGCCATGACAGGCGCCCGGGGAGCAGTGTGTGGGGACGGTGCTTTGCTCAGTGGCACCTCAGTGGCACCTTGGCAGATCAGGATTCGAACCGGCAACCTCCTGATTACAGGGCCGCTTCCTTAACTGCTAGGCCACCACTGCCCTAGATGACAGTAGATCTCTGCTGTCATCTGGTGGAAATGTGGAACCATGGCAGTGATGAGTTCCAGAATGTCATGGATTTCTTGATTTTCACTATTTTTCTCTTATTATTAAAATATTAAATTGAATTGTGTACGTCATTTCAGCTAAATTGAACTTTCCATTCATAAGAATATTCACATATTACAAATTTTATTTCAGAAATACAATATCATAAATAAGTAGTTGTAACATGTTGTAATAAAGACATAATTAGTTACTTTTAGTCTGTATGGTTATTGATTGAATGTGAATTATATTTTAATGGGTTTATTTTAACTACAGATGGAAGTAAAATCATCAGAAGACACAAAAACACATCTGAAGACACGTTCCGATTCAAGAGCTTTAGACAAGTAGAAACCCTTCAGTCACATCAGACGCTACGTGCTGGAAAGAAGCCCTACCAGTGTGTAGAGTGTGGGAAGAGATTCTCACAAACATCACACCTTAACAGACACCGCATGATCCATACCGGAGAGAAGCCCTACCAGTGTGGACAGTGCGGAATGAGCTTTTCCCATTCGTCATTTCTTAAGGTGCACCAGAGGACCCACACTGGGGAGAAGCCCTACCAGTGTGTCCAGTGCGGGAAGAGGTTTTCACAGGCGTCAAGCCATAAAGCACACCAGAAGAAACATAGCAGGGACAAGCGCTACAGCGTAGACACGTGAAGATGTCAGAACTTTTGACCTACTGGACGTTACGCAGATATATGGTGTTGCTTGATTTGTGTTCTGGCGTTTGCCAGTACGACACGCTTCGGTGAAAAAAGGCAAGACCGGCATCTGTGGAATGAGCCCATGAAATATTGTAAAAACCAGGGGCTCACAGCAATGTACGAAGTCGAGGTGTTGATTTAGATACAAATATTTGTGTTTATTAGATGCTTGTCCTGTTGGGGTTTCGCGTGATGTTCCATGCCTGGAAATATAACGTACATGTAGTGTAGCCCCCTCAAGGAATGACGGAGGCACGAGATAGAGTCAAAAACGGGGTTTATTCTGGTCTTAACAACCCGTGAGAACTGCTCACAAAGAAAACTTTGCATTAAAACAAGTTCTTGCACCTTTTCTCATACATTTGAAACAACGCATTGATCACAAATAAAATATTACGGTCAACACCCCTCGTGAGCTGACATCCATGAGAGGATAAATATTATGTTATGGCTGTGGTTTCTTCTCAACATTGCTTTGCTTATTTCTTTTGTTTTTTTATCTTTTCTTTCTCTTTCTCTTCAGTGGCGCCAATCTATAGCAACGCTGTGCATATATCCAAGATGGCGCCAGCATCCAGTCACTGGAGAACAAGCTCGATGACCTCAGGGCCAGGGTAAAGTTCCAGAGAGACATCCGGGACTGCAACCTCCTCTGCTTCACCGAGCCATGGCTGAACCCAGCGGTGCCGGACCACGCCATCCAGCCGGCCGAGTTCTTCTCGGTCCACCGCATGGACAGGACACGCGACTCGGGGAAGACACGAGGAGGCGGAGTGTGTTTGATGGTAAACAGCAACTGGTGCAATTCCATTGCCCCCCTCACACATTCGTGCTCTCCGAATCTGGAACTATTGTCCATCAAGTGTCGTCCCTTTTACCTTCCTCGGGAGTTTACATCGGTCATCATCAGCGCCGCTTACATTCCGCCGAAAGCGGACACGGACACTGCCTTAGGCGAACTGCAGGAGGCGCTCACACAGCACCAAACACAGCACCGGGACGCTGCGCTCATTGTGGCAGGAGATTTTAATAATGCCAGCCTCAAACGCGCAGCGCCGAATTTCCACCTGCCCCACCAGGGGCGAAAGGACACTGGACCATTGCTACACTACCATAAAGGACGGGTACAGGGCACAATCTCGTCCACCATTTGGAAAATCCGACCACGCCGCCATCTTCCTCATGCCTAAATACAAACAAAGGCTTAAACAGGAAGTTCCGGTTCAGAGGGAGGTGGCACGCTGGACGGACCAATCGGTGGCCGCTCTTCAGGACGCACTGGAGGACGCAGACTGGGACATGTTCCAGAGTAGTTCCGGAAAAATCAGTGAGTTTATGGAAGCGGTTGTGAGTTTCATTGGGAAACCGTTCAGAAAACGATCGTCAGAACGTTTCCCAACCAGAAGCCATGGGTGGATAAAACGCGGGGCTCGCTTCCGGGGACATGGAACCATACAAGGCTGCGTCATACAGTGTCAGGAAAGTGGTGAAGGAGGCGAAGCAGTGCTACGGGAAGAAACTGGAGTCACAACTCGAACAGGGTGACTCTAGGAGCCTGTGGCGGGGACTACGGACAATAACGGACTATAAAGCACCAACATCCGGTACGGAGAACGCGGACGTGTCTCTGGCAGACGAGCTAAATACGCTCTATGCTCGCTTCGAGGCTGCAGCTAAAGGCGCTAGCGATGCTACGGCTAGCGGCTCCAACAGCTGCAGACGGGAGGACACTGCCAGCACCGAGAACGCGTTCGTCATCACCGAGCATGATGTGAGGAGAGCCTTCAGGAGAGTGAACACCAGGAAGGCAGCAGGACCAGACGGCATCTCGGGGAGAATCCTCAGAGTGTTTACAGAGATATTCAACCTCTCTCTATCTCAGTCGGTGATCCCCACATGCTTCAAGGAGTCCATCATTGTTCCGGTCCCCAAGAAAACCCATCCTGCCTCCCTCAACCACTACCGCCCTGTAGCCCTCACCTCAGTAGTGATGAAGATCTTTGAACGGCTGGTCAGAGACTTCATCATTTCTTCATTATCAGATACACTCGACCCACTACAGTTTGCGTATCGTCCCAACCAGTCCACAGATGATGCCATATCACATCTCCTCCATACTGCACTCACCCACCTGGACACTCAGAAGGGAAATTATGTTAAAATGCTTTTCATTGACTACAGTTCAGCATTTAACACAATAATCCCTTCCACACTCACCACCAAGCTGGAGCACCTGGGACTCAGCTCATCTCTCTGTCAGTGGATCTCCAACTTCCTAACAGGGAGACCACAGGCAGTAAGGATGGGTGGACATGTCTCAGCCTCCATCACTCTCAGCACTGGAACCCCCCAGGGCTGTGTTTTGAGCCCCCTGCTGTACTCCCTGTACACCCATGACTGTACAGCCACTACTAACTCCACCACCATCATCAAGTTTGCTGACGACACTGTCGTGGTGGGCCTGATCTCTGACAACGATGAGACGGCCTACCTGGAGGAGGTTGGAAATCTGGTGAACTGGTGCCAGAGGAACAATCTCCACCTGAACGTCAGCAAGACAAAGGAGTTAATAGTGGACTTCAGTACAAAGCAGTAGAGGACCTACCAGACCCCTGTCATCAACAGGAGCCCAGTGGAGAGAGTGGACAGCTTCCGTTACCTCGGTGTTTACATCACGCAGGACCTGTCATGGTCCTGTCACATCAACACCGTGGTGAAAAAGGCCCGGCAGCGTCTCTACCACCTCAGACGCCTGAGAGACTTCAGACTGCCCTCCAAGGTGCTCAGGAACTTCTACTCCTGCACCATAGAGAGCATCCTGACGGGAAACATCTCAACCTGGTTCGGGAACAGCACCGTGAAGGACAGGCGAGCCCTACAGAGGGTGGTTCGATCAGCCGAACGAATCATCCCTACCAAGCTCCCTGACCTTCAATCTATCTACAGCAAACGGTGCTGCACCAGGGCCAGGAAGATAGTGAAGGACCTCAGCCACCCCAACAATGGACACTTCTCCCTGCTGTGATCAGGGAAGCGCTTTCGCTCCCTGAAGTCCAACACAGAGAGAATGAGGAGGAGCTTCTTCCCGCAGGCTGTCCAAGCTCGCAACAACAACACTACATAGAACTCATGCATTTTCACCCCCAATCACTCCGGACTCTTTTGCACAAAATCACTTTGCACAAAATCACTTTGCACAAAATGACTGCGCTTTTTACCTTACTGCTCTTTTTTTTTTGTTTGTTTATGGCCCTTTTTCTCCTTTCTTTAAACATTAAAAAAAAAAAAAACTGTAACTTATTTGCACACCTTCACCCTACCAGTTACACATAGTTTATGTTAAAGACGTAAAAGTGTAATATTTGGTTATGTTTGCAATATTTGCATATTGGTTCATTGTTTACTTGCAACATTTGCAATACTGTGGTCTGTAGCAGTTGCAAAAAGCATTTCACTGCACATCATACCGTGTATGACTGTGTATGTGACAAATAAAATTTGAATTTGAATTTGATATATAAAAAGGGGTCGGGCGGAACCTTAACCCATAATAATTGTTCCGTCTGTGTTTCACCACTAGATGGCGGAAAAACAGTAAACTGGATTGACAGTTCAAAGAACATTTAATGCAAATGACTTGCGTGTAGCATTTACCTCTTCAGTGTTGTATGCTAAAATCTTAAGAAATTTTCAGGCTCACTCTACCCTGGAAGGGGGTCCCTCTCTGTATCACTCCTTCCCAACGTTTCTTCCGACCTTTTTTCTCTCTCCTAGAGTTTTTTTGTGTGGAGTTTTTCCTTGTGTGCAGAAGGGTCAAGTGTGGGGGGTGTCAACTGTAGGGCCTGTCAAAGCCCATTGAGAAATACTGTATGTGATTATGGGCTATATAAGAAATATATGTTGTTGTACACATGAGTAGAAGTAGAGTTACACAGGGTAAAAGTTAACTCTAGTAAACATAAAAGTCCTCGATTTAAATTTCTACTTGAGTAAAAGTACAAAAGTATTTGCCTTCAAATGTACTTTAGTATCAAAAGTAAAAGTACAGTGATTTATTGTGGCTCTAATGTCTAATTTAAATTCAGTGGACAAATCAGTTCATTTTAGATACATTTTTGACATAAAATAACTTACGGTCGTGATTGGGACAGTCACCCTGAAGACAGTCAGGGTTAAGTGTCTTTTGCAGGTTCTGTAGCTTCAGACCACATTTATATTTTGGGCACAGTCTTTGGAAGCTGAACCTGTGAAAACTGTGGGACTGAATGCCAGTACTGAGTTTGAGTTACTGAGCACTCGCCGATATTCAGAGTTTTTAATGGACTAATGGACATTTTGATTTCCATATTTTACAGTATTCGCAATATAATACTTTTGGGTGATAATTATGTCATATAACACTTCGTACAACATAAACAAAATTCATTAGATGATATTGTTGTAGAAATCTTTCCAGAGAAGCTACAATGAGGAGACAGTCAACTGAATTTAAGCAAGTTTATTGACATGCGCACGGTGAGCTCGCTATAAGCATATAGATGAGCATATATAGCCTTCTTGCCACGTAAGTGATTACACAACAATGACACCAGTGTCTGCTCGTGCCTGGCACAGAATATAAGATCACACATTCCACAGAAGTAAGGGTGAAGGAGACCTCCATATATGGTGAGCCTTGTGCTCCTCACGTTGCAAGTGCGAGGTAGCTTTTTGCAGGCCCTGCATTTTCACATGCAATAACAGAGGCTGGCTGTTGGTGAATTCACGCACAACAATACATGAAAGACCTACGCTTACATACATCTTCCTTCACAATATCTGTGGTTCATATGTGGTCTTGCTGAAACTCCAGAAGACTTTTGAAAAATAACTGAAAATCTGTCTGCAAGTTTGGTTTAGTGGAGCTGGGTACGAGCACAACTCCACTCAAATTACATCGTACTGAGGCAGTGGTGGCCTAGCAGCCCCATAATCAAAAGTTTGCCGTTTCGAATCCTGATCTGCCCAGGTGCCACTGAGCAAAGCACCGTCCCCACACGCTGCTCCTCGGCCCCTGCCATGGCTGCCCACTGCTCACCAAGGGTGATGGTTAAACACAGAGGACACGTTTCACCGTGTCACCAGCATCGTAAATACTACGTAAGTAGATACACGTAAAAAAAATTAAAAAAAAACTACTCAAGAACAGTACCAAATTATATTTACTTCATTAATATTCACTACTGCACGTCAGAGCTGTAAATCTCGCTGAGTTTGGGCTTTATTTCTATCATTTTAATCGGGTGACTAATTAGCAGTCAGCAAACACGGTAATTATTTCACATGTTCTAAATGAGTTTTTTAAACCTTATCCAGAGTGACCTGCAGTCAGTAGTTATCATTCTGTAATTTACTATCGTCCTTATTCTGTAAATACAGCAGTAATATGGTGTTTACAAATTCTTTAAATGGACGAATCTGCTGCCATTAAAATCTGCAGGAAACACAAACACATGGACACGCAGGTCACCGGTCGACCCGCAACATGGCCGTCGTCTTCGTGTCACATGACAGTCGGAGCGTAACTTGACGTCGAGACGATCGCCGATCGATTGTTCATGCTTAGTTTGCCAGATGAATTTATTGGCATTGAAAAATGTTTCTGTGATTGAAATGGAAAAGCTGATCCAATCTGAAAACCAGACGGTACAGTGCAGTACTTAACATCCCTGTGGTCTCACCACAGACGGCTTCAGCTGTGAACATTCTCCACTCCTGAATGTTCACTTGTGCCACCTTAGAAAACCACCTCATTTGTCCAAATGGCATTTGTCTGGAGATGGATCCTGCCACTCCACTGGCAATAACCGTCCTGTTTTCCAGATTCAGATAGTTGCGTTTTCTCCCATATTTTTTAAACAACTTTTAACCAGCCTGCCACAAAATACACATTTATCTCCCACTAGGAATAGGTCACAGCCACTTTTCACACAATAGAATTTGAAATACTCCTGGACGCTTTTACCATGTTTACTACAGATCTTTAAAAGTTGTCTCTTGAATTCAATGAAATTATATTTTCTCAAATGTTTCTCAAAATGCTATTAATGCTAAATACTTAATATAAGATAATAAGAATCATTCTTTATCCCACTTGTGATTACTGTATGAACAAGATTTTATGGCTTCAAATTTTTGACCTTTCTTAAGGACAGGAGCAAAACCATCAGATGATCAGCACTAATAACACAAACTACAGATCCCATCATGCAGCGCTTCAGTTGCCTCGCTGAACACAATCTCATAATGCAGTGTGCACTTTGCTGACAAACTGAGCGCACTACGCACCGACTTCGCACAGCGTTCAAGCTGCTTCACAACCCATTTGCCGTCAATGTGAAAACTATACAGATTCAGATGTAGCTGTTTGAGCTGCGGTGTACAGCAAAGCAACCGAAGCACTGCATTATGGGATCTGTAGTTTGTGTCTTATCAGTGCGTCATATCGCAGGGCCATAAGAAGAGATCTATATAACTAAAAGAAAATGTTTTTTGTTCTACTAGCTGCGTGTACTGACTGGGTTAAATAGACCAGCTTTGATCCTGCATACTCTTTTGGTATTTACTCTTTTTTTATTTATAATGATGAAATGAACCACATAATTTACTGTGAGTTTTGAACTAAATGCACTACAACTGAGAGGTAGATTACTATTGCAGTTACTGTATATATGGATATATCGTATGTAAAATATACCAATGTTACAGAAAGAAACAAATGAGATTGGAGTTTTCTCTCATGTTCCCTCTGATGGAGAAAGGAGATCTTTATACTGAACATCGTTCTCCACAGATCAAACAGATCGTCCTGCTCCTCATACCAAAATGCAGTGGTCACCAGTCCACCACATGACTGTCCCCTCTTGGAAATTCAGGCTATTTGTAGATCTTTTTGCCACCTGGTGATGGTCCTGGATTCAGAGTATGTCTCCTCTGGTGGTCTTTAAGGTTTGATGCTCGTGAAAAATTCTTCCCACACTCTACACACTGGTAGGGCTTCTCTCCAGTATGTCTCCTCTGGTGGACTTTAAGGTTTGATGCTCGTGAAAAACTCTTCCCACAGTCTACACACTGGTAGGGCTTCTCTCCAGTATGTTTCCTCTGGTGTACTTTAAGGGATGATGGGTTTGAAAAACTCTTCCCACACTCTACACACTGGTAGGGCTTCTCTCCAGTATGTCTCCTCTGGTGGACTTTAAGGGATGATGGTACTGAAAAACTCTTCCCACACTCTCCACACTGGTAGGACTTCTCTCCAGTATGTGTCCTCTGGTGGACTTGAAGGTGTGATGGTTGTGAAAACCTCTTCCCACAGTCTACACACTGGTAGGGCTTCTCTCCAGTATGTATCCTCTGGTGGACTTTAAGGGATGATGCTCGTGAAAACCTCTTCCCACAGTCTACACACTGGTAGGACTTCTCTCCAGTATGTGTCCTCTGGTGGACTTTAAGGGATGATGCATGTGAAAAACTCTTCCTGCACTCTACACACTGGTAGGGCTTCTCTCCAGTATGTGTCCTCTGGTGTGACTGAAGGTTTGCTGCATGTGAAAATCTCTTCCAACAGTATCCACACTGGTAGGACTTCTCTCCAGTATGTGTCCTGTGGTGGACTTGAAGGTTTGATGCTTGTGAAAACCTCTTCCCACACTCTACACACTGGTAGGACTTCTCTCCAGTATGTATCCTCTGGTGGACTTTAAGGGATGATGCTTGTGAAAACCTCTTCCCACAGTCTACACACTGGTAGGACTTCTCTCCAGTATGTGTCCTCTGGTGGACTTGAAGGTGTGATGGTTGTGAAAACCTCTTCCCACAGTCTACACACTGGTAGGGCTTCTCTCCAGTATGTATCCTCTGGTGGAGTTGAAGGTATGATGCTTGTGAAAACCTCTTCCCACAGTCTACACACTGGTAGGACTTCTCTCCAGTATGTATCCTCTGGTGGAGTTGAAGGTATGATGCTTGTGAAAACCTCTTCCCACAGTCTACACACTGGTAGGGCTTCTCTCCAGTATGTATCCTCTGGTGGACTTGAAGGTATGATGCTAGTGAAAACCTCTTCCCACACTCTCCACACTGGTAGGACTTCTCTCCAGTATGTATCCTCTGGTGGACTTTAAGGGATGATGCATGTGAAAAACTCTTCCTGCACTCTACACACTGGTAGGACTTCTCTCCAGTATGTATCCTCTGGTGGACTTGAAGGTGTGATGGTTGTGAAAATCTCTTCCCACAGTCTACACACTGGTAGGGCTTCTCTCCAGTATGTATCCTCTGGTGGACTTGAAGGTATGATGCTTGTGAAAAACTCTTCCCACACTCTACACACTGGTAGGGCTTCTCTCCAGTATGTATCATTTGGTGTTTTTTAAGGTCTGATCTTTGTGTAAAACTCTTCCCACACTCTACACACTGGTAGGGCTTCTCTCCAGTATGTGTCCTCTGGTGGACTTTAAGGTGTGATGTTTGTGAGAATCTCCTCCCACACTCTACACACTGGTAGGGCTTCTTTCCAGCACGTAGCGTCTGATGTGACTGAAGGGTTTCTACTTGTCTAAAGCTCTTGAATTGGAATGTGTCTTCAGATGTGTTTTTGTGTCTTCTGATGATTTTACTTCCATCTGTAGTTAAAATAAACCCATTAAAATATAATTCACATTCAAGCATTAACCATATAGACTAAAAGTAACTAATTAAGTCTTTATTAAAAAAAAAAAAAGTAAAAAAAATAAAAAGTGAAGTGATTGTCACATGTGATGCACAGCAGCACAGCACACGGTGCACACAGTGAAATTTGTCCTCTGCATTTATCCCATCACCCTGAGTGAGCAGTGGGCCGCCATGACAGGCGCCTGGGGAGCAGTGTGGGGGGACGGTGCTTTGCTCAGTGACACCTCAGTGGCACCTTGGCGGATCGGGATTCGAACCGGCAACCTTCTGATTACAGGGCCGCTTCCTTAACCGCTAGGCCACCACTGCCACATGTCACAACTACTTATTTATGATATTGTATTCATTTTATTTATTTCAATTATTTTGGGGCAGTGGTGGCCTGGCGGTTAAGGAAGCGGCCCCGTAATCAGAAGGTTGCAGGTCCCCACACACTGCTCACCGGGCGCCTGTCATGGTGCCCACTGCTCACCAAGAGTGATGGTTAAATACAGAGGACACATTTTGTTGTGTCCCCGTGTCCTCAATGACAATCACTTCGCTTTCACTTTACATTTACAGCATTCATTTAGCACTTCACTTCTATATGAAATTTAACACCCAAATATGGTTGCTAGTGTGACCGGGACACACTAGTGAAATACCATATCATTTACATTTACAGCATTTACCAGACGTCCTTATCCAGAGCGACTTACAGTCAGTAGTTACAGGGACAGTCCCCCCCTGGAGACACTCAGGGTTAATTGTCCTGCTCAGGGACACAATGGCAGTAAGGGGGGTTTGAACCTGGGTCTTCTGGTTCATAGGAGAGTGTGTTATCCACTATGCTACTACCACCCATGTTCATGATGCTGATTTTACTTCACTCACCAGAAGAGATGGAGACGTTCTTCTCGTCACTTCCTGTTGGTTCCAGAGTTTTATCGTGTTCCAGTCGTGTAAGAACAACTGATAACATCTTCAGTGGAACGTGTGTGTTGTTCTGGACCACAGTCCTGGTCTCAGTGGACGACAGAGACAGACTGGGATCCATCCTGGAAACCTGGGACAAAGTGGGAGACGTTTCACTATCACCAACAGCAACAATTAGGATGGTTGGAAGTTGGACATAATTTACTCCGACTTTTCGTATTTAAATACGATTGTGGGTCAGAGTTCGAAAAGGCTCAACAAATATAGACACAGTGTGAGCACTAAAGGTGAAAGGCAGCAGAAACCATTGTGAATTGTTATTTATCAGAGCATTTTCATCCATTTTAAAACTATTTGACGCCTATCAACACTGAAAGACACCAGATGTGAAGGAAAGTGAAGGAAAATATATTAATGTGGCTTAGTATTTTCACACTCGGATTCTACTGTTAAAAATTATATTGTGTTGCACTCGTCAAAAAGAATAAAGCGGCGTCTGGTGAAGAAAAGCGCGTTAAATCGCTCAGAAAAACGCAACAAGTAAACCGGACGTTCGTGTTTGCTGGCCGCTAATTTATCGCGTTGGAGCCCGATTAAAATCATAGAAATTGAGCCCGAAGCGACACGACGTAGCGCGAATAAAAACGAGTGTTTTAATCACCTCGAAAAGCCGGAGAGGGAAAGATGTCGCCCGGTCACCCCAGTAAAAGTCCCAGCGGGGAGCAGGAAGTATCTGAAAGGGCTTTAAACACCAGGAAGAGCAGCGTGAAGAGAAGCGGGAGACGCGGTCGCGGCGGGCTGTTCACTTTCACCAGGACTCGGCTCAGTGGACGGCGATCCGGTTCGCGGTTAGTTCGGCTCTGATTCGGTTCTTCGGAATTGTCCGTGATCCGCGTAGAAACGACCCACGCAGGACCCTGCAGGAAAACGCCACGGAACAGGAAGTAGAACCCCGTTTCCTGTCCTGGAGAGCAGTGACATGCAACTCGATTTTCCTGAAGTGATTCATTTTCGTTTTCTCCAGCCCTCCGATTCTGAAAAAAAAATCATACATCAGTTTCTGTGAAGATGTGTGTGTACCAACCAAGACCTTCTGCACATACAACAACAATAAACCTTGGTTCAGTCCCAAACTGCAGCATCTTCGCCAGGCCAAGGAGGAGGCCTACAGAAGTGGTGTCAGGGTCCTGTACATGCAAGCCAGGAACACGCTGACCAAGGAGATCAAAGTGGCTAAAAGAAGCTACTCTGAGAACCTGAAAGAACGTTTCTCAGTCCTGTAAGAGTTCACCAGCTACAGACAACCCCCACCCCCTGTACCAGCAAACAAAGACCTGGCAGAAGATCTTAACACCTTCTACTGCAGGTTTGAGAGGGACAGATTCACACCCTTGATCCCCATCACACCTCTCTCCCCCCTCCCCTTCCCCTGGAACTCAGGGGATGTGCGTCGGCTGTTCCAGAAACAGAAGACTTGGAAAGACAGTGTCTCCCCCTCCTGTCTCAAAGCCTGTATTGAACAGCTCTTCAACAGATCCCTGGAGCCGTGTGAAGTTCCCACCTGCTTCAAACACTCCAGCATTATTCTAGTCCCCAAGAAACCCACCATCACTGGTCTGAATGACCACAGACCTGTCGCCTTGACGTCTGTGGTCTTTGAATGACTTTGAACATTTTAGCCCATCTGAAGAACATCACGGGACACCTGCTGGACCCCCTGCAGTTTGCCTACAGGGCAAACAGGTCGGTGGATGATGTAGTGAATATGGGGCTGCATTACATCCTGCAACATCTCGACCACCCAGGACTACAGCTCGGAATTCAACACCATTGTGCCTGAACTCCTTACCTCAGCGTGTCACCTGCTACCTTTCAGTGGATCACCAGCTTCCTGGTGCTGCAAGTGAGGGGGGGGGGATCACTACTGGAACACGGTCCCTCAGTCCTGGTGCCCCTAGAGGATGTGTCCTCTCCCCACTGCTCTTCTGCCTCTACACCAACGACTGCACCTCAAGGAACCGGCTGGTACTCTGGTGCAGTCAACACAACCTGGAGCTGAACATGCTCAAGAGTGTGGAGATGAAAGCGGACTTCAGGAGACATCCCTCAACATTGCTCCCCCTCACCATATCAGACAGCCCAGTGTCTATTGTGGAGACCTTCAAGTTCCTGGGGAAGCACAGTTGTGGAGGAAAACTGTATGACCTGAACTTCTCACGTGTTATCTGACCAACACCTGTGGTCATGAAATAATTAGAAGACAACTGTGTATCTTATAAGGAAGGTTCTGTGACCTTGATGGGCGCCATCTGGGATGAGCTTGTGTTTTGACATTGTATGTCCCGTGGTATAAAAGCTGTGAACTGCTATCAGGGGATGGGCGTTCTTCTTGCGAGTTCCCCCCATGGCCATGGTAAATAAACTTGGAAAATCAATTCAATTGACTTCCTTTATTGCAGCTCCCCAGACGGGAAATTTTCAAACCACAATTGGCGTGAATCCGCCAGGACCTGACCGGAGGGGCTGATCACCCTAGGTCACCAAGACGCATCTCCAAAACCTTGTTTTAGAGTTTCAGAGTGTCTGGGGCTGCGGTCAGCGTCCTTGGCCGATTCCGCCAGGAGATTCCTTTTTTTTGTCGTCTGGGGACACGAACACGGTGAGCTAAAATATTCCACCTCTCAAACATTTAATTAAAACTGTAGAATCTAGAAGATGAAGAAATCCAAAACCAAAATGATAAGATAAATTGCATATTTGCTTTATTCTGTAGTCGGCTGAATTGATCCAAGTGAGGGGGTTTGAAACCAGTACCCTGGTGCTGGGGGGCAAGAACAGGTTTAAAGTCCTGTGAGCTAAAATTAAGGTGTGAGATAAGACCGGATTTTTATGAGGGGCCGTATAGGACCGTGGAGGACCGGAGTTCTGATGAGTTCCATCACCGGGTGGATGGCAGCGCTGTTAAGAGGCGGGGTTCGCGTTTCTCTAACTTCCTGTCGTATACTCGTCAACCCTGCATTGTCAGCTTTCGCCTGCTGCTCCAGCCTCTGTGTGTGTGTGTGTGTGTGTGAGTGTCTGCACACATTGGCAGACCTTATCTCTCTCTCTCTCTCTCTCTGGTGTGTGTGTGTGAGGCGCCTCCCTCTCTCTCTCTCGTTTTGTTTTGGGACTGAACTCTTAGCAATAGATTTTACCGTCTGGGCATCAGCACAGCGATTTACAGCGGGTTTCAACCTTATTAGGCTTTAAAGGGAATATGGGAAAATATTTTTCATTTTGTGGAATTTGTTTTGTTTTTTCTTTCTGAGAGTTTTAAAACTAAGTTTGTGGAAAGCTGGGAAAATTATAAGTATAAATATATATAACACCTAAACTGTGCAATTTTAAATGCATTTTGTACCATTGTATGTGCACTTTGGGTTCTTTTTTCTGGTTTGACTTTATTTTATTTAAGAAAGGAGACTTCCCAACGGCTGCACTGTTTGCCTCTGCTCCTGTGTCTTTGAATCCCCCTTTTGCAGAACTCTTGGGCTGCAGGCCGTCCAGAATCTGAAGCTCCACCCTTCCACCCTGAAAAACCATCATGACCCCTGCTGGAGCAACAGAAACCACCACAGCACGATGACGTCACTGCTTCAACTCCACAGGAGAAACCCACCATCAGAGCAGCTGACCCATTCTCTCCTCCCAAGACTTGTTCAGGCGCCACCTACGAGTTGGATGCCTCACTATCATCTGGACAATCAGGACCCTCAACTATAACCCTCCCCATGGACGACTGAAGATCTTCTGAACTCTTATAAGCACCTCCCAAAGGCAAATCGAGGGGGTGCAGCCATGTCCAGAGCCGTGAATGATTTCATCAGAGAATTCACACAGACATCCACCAAAAGGGCTCGAGTCCTGCTACAGACTGACGTTGTGCACCACATCCAGGCCAGACAGGTTGAAGCAAGGGTCAAGAAAGACAAAAACCAAAAAAATGAAACTCACCCCACATCATGGCACGGCCGCCAACAGAGCAAGAAACAGTGTGATATGAGCTTCTGCTGTGGCCAAAGCAGACATTGGGCGCTCCAGATGAAGGCGCGGCCGCAGTCCTGGTGGAAGTTTCAAATAAGGTCCTGCACATCTACACTTTTTCATTGTTGATTGTAGTGCAGCCATGTAAAAAAAAATCTGATTTGCCTGTGTGAAGCACAGTGGAAGATATATTGACCCAAAAAAAAACAAAAAAAAGGCTTCACATTTATATTGTACTGTGGCTTTTATTTTATTGTGTTGCCCCAGCCACAGCATTTTGGTGACCAATATGATGCTGTATTTTAATTTTTTTTCATGATTTAAATGATAGCATTGAGATGACGACATTGTTCTGCTTATAACTTGTGCTGTGCCCTTTTTGTTTCCTTGAACCCAGACCAAGAGCATTTAAAAATATATATATATTTTACCTGACAAGTTGCCCACATGTTTCACTGGTTAAAATCATGTTGTGACACAACTGACTGGACTGATTTTTTTTTTTGTTGTCTAAGATCTGTCTATTTACAGTTCTTTCTCCATCTGACCCCCCTGAATTGGCTGCAATCCCTGCTTCTGTCTGGGCCACTCACAAACACGATGTTGGCTTAATAAAAAACTGCGAGCCCCTTGTTGTGACCCCAAAGTCTCACCACCGCCCACGCAGGGCACAGTAGACCAGAAGACCAGAAGCCATAGCAGGCATTCGTCCGGTGTTCGAAGCCTTTTTAAAGGCAGGAATTATTGTGCCATGTAATGACTCCCCTTTTAACACTCCTATTCTTCCTATGAAGAAATACAGGCCCCCTAACTCTAGAGTGACAAACATGTTATTTTTTAACAAATTATCACAAAACAACGCAAAACCAAAGATAAATAATAAATAATATGGAGTGTAACACCTGTTACGTCCCATGATCATGTGATGTGTGGTTTGTATGTTCTGTCTTGTTGGTGTTTTTTCCTTTTTGTAGGAGGAGCCTGTAATTTACGGAACTCCTCCCAGATCTGACGCTGATTCGCGCTCCCATCGGAGTGATGTCGTTAAAGACGGCGTGCTGCGACGAGGAGGGGGGACGGAAGGAGAGAGGGAGACGAGAGGGAAAATACGCAGGACAGATGCCCTGTTCACATTTGAGTCTACCCGGTGCTTTTCGTGGCCTGACTGGGTGTCAAGGCGTGACTTGTTTTGTTTTATTAATTATTAAAAATCACTTAGTTCCAACGGTTGTGACGTTTCCCTCCCTCTTTCTAATTGTTCACGTTCCTGACCTAGACCAGGACGTAACACACCTGACACTAGAAATTTAACACACACACAGCAACAGTACTGCATAACACCGATAATGGCAGGGTTTTCAAGGTTTTTTTTTTGTTTATTCCAGTATCATTCGTTACCTAAAATGAACAAACCGGTCTCGAAGTCGAGTAGATGACTCTGCATTCCTGGACTATATCACTAACCGACCACAGTATGTGAGAACTCAAGGCTGTGTGTCAGACACCGTTGTCTGCAGTACGGGGGCCCCGCAGGGAACGGTTCTGTCACTTGACAGTCGGAGCGTAACTTGATGTCGAGACGATCACCGATCGATTGTTCATGCTTAGTTTGCCAGATGAATTTATTGGCATTGAAAAATGTTTCTGTGATTGAAATGGAAAAGCTGATCCAATCTGAAAACCAGACGGTACAGTGCAGTACTTCACATCCCTGTGGTCTCACCACAGACGGCTTCAGCTGTGAACATTCTCCACTCCTGAATGTTCACTTGTGCCACCTTAGAAAACCACCTCTTTTGTCCAAATGGCATTTGTCTGGAGATGGATCCTGCCACTCCACTGGCAATAACCGTCCTGTTTTCCAGATTCAGATAGTTGCGTTTTCTCCCATATTTTGAAACAATTTTTAACCAGCCTCAAATGTTTATCTCAAAATGCTAATAATGCTAAATACTTAATACAAGATAATGAGAATCATTCTTTATCCCCCTTGTGATTACTGTATGAACAAGACTTTATAGCTTAAAATATTTGACCTTTCTTAAGGACAGAAGCAAAATAATAAAGTTTTA